>NW_028322295.1:0-300000 GCF_059928025.1 Delphinapterus leucas | reverse complement strand
CCCTATATTCAATGCCTAGGAATACACCTGACTAGAAAGAATTTTCAAACCCATGGATTTACATGTCTCCATAAGAGAATCAAGCGTGTGTACAGCTGCATGAAGGCAGCAGAGAAAATGCGATCAATCCCATTATCAAAATGAATTACAAAAACAAAACACAATCACAGTGAAATAGAGAGCAATTCTTAAATAATTCATTCAGGGCTTGTGATGCAACCTGGATTTACCCCAGCTTCACCCAGAGCTGAGTGAGACATAAGGTTGGACACTTCGGGCTGATAGCATTGGTGAGGTTCGATGAGCAAATGCAGACCATTTGAAGTCATACTGCATGGTACCCATTCCATGGGTCCCAACTCGCCAGGTTTAAGTGATTCTTCCTTCAGCTAAAGCATGCATGGGCAACCCACAGTATGGTGCACCATGTGACCGGGAAACGTTTTCAAATGCATCTCAGTTTTTGTCCCCTTTTACTCGTGTTCACAATTCCAGACCCTTTACTAACACTCTCCCCACTTGGAGAGTCAGTGCCTTTAACCTCCTGTTTGGCACAGTTTGCAATTTCTGCGCAAGATGAACAGGAATAGGGAGAACCAATGAGAGACTAGCTGTAGGTGTCTGCACGGGCAAATTTAATGCTCATTTCCAACCAGGAAGAGGAATTAACCAAAGGCTCAGCATGCCGTGCAGGAACCAGATTAGGGCCTGAAGCAATCCTGCGGGTTTGCGGCCAGCTCACAAGAAAGCGATTTGAAGAAAGGAGCTCAGGGGCACTGTAATTCACAAACCTGCAGAGTTATAAATGACAGCTATCGTCCGAAAATATATTGAAGGAAGGCTGCGAAGAGGACTTGAAAGCAGGGCAGAATTGCAGGAAAACGATTTCAGGGGGTAGACTGGAATTGCATTTAAAGCATAGGAAAAGAGGCAGAACGTCGACAATGATGCACTTGGCCAAATAGGGCGTATGCGTTTTTTCCTGAATATATTCAGGAACAAACGCATACGCCCTTTTTGGCCAACCAAGCAAGCATGTTAAAGAAATCTCCACTAAAATGAAGTCTCACTGCCCCCCGGTCAAAAGGGCCATCTGAAAAAGTGTAAAATCCAGAAATGCAGCACAGGCCATGGAGAACAGGGAGCCTTGTTATGCTGATGGGTGGGATGTAAATTGCCAACAGCCACTCTGGAGAAGTGTATGGTGTTTCCTGAAACACCAAAAAACAAAGCAACGGAGCCTACGGCACTTCCACTTATGGTCCTATAGCTTAGGGAAATTAAAATCAAAAACACACAGCCACCCCAAAGTTTCAGACGGCTCTATTTACAAGAACCTCGTCTACGGTACAAGTTAAATATCCCAGAAAGCGAAAAATGGATAAAGAAGTTGTGGTACGTACGTACAATGGAATATCACTCACCAATGAAATCTATATCATCTGGCCCGTCGTGGCATAATGAGTGGATCAGGTACGATGATTCTAAGTGAAATAAGTCACACAGAAAATGAAACATCATAAGATATCACTAATACACCGAATGTAATCTTGGCTACACATGAACTGAATTACAAAACAGAACAGGGTCTCAAATTTTGAAAACCAACTTATGTTTGCATAAGGGGAAAGGTGAGTTGGGGTGCTGCATAAAACCAGAGTTAGAAATTAGCACAGATACAATTCCATACGTCAAATATGTAATAGTCAAGACCTACCCCTTGCTCAACGAAATGGGCTAAACACCCTGTATTCAACACCTAGGAATACACCTGACTAGTAAGAATCTTCAAACCCATGGATTTATATGTCTCCATAAGAGAATCAAGCGTGTGTATAGCTGCATGAAGGCAGCAGAGAAAATCCGATAAATCCTAATATCAAAATGAATTACAAAAACAAAACACAATGACAGTGAAATAGAGAGCAATTCTTAAATAATTCATTCAGGGCTAGTGATGCAACCTGGATTTACCTCATCTACACCCAGAGCTGAGTGAGACATAAGGTTGGACACTTCGGGCTGATAGCATTGGTGAGGTTCAATGAGCAAATGCAGACCATTTGAAGTCATACTGCATGGTACCCATTCCATGGGTCCCAACTCTCCAGGTTTAAGCGATTCTTCCTTCAGCTAAAACATGCATGGGAAACCCATAGTATGGTGCACCATGTCACAGGGAAACGTTTTCAAATGCATCTCAGTTTTCGTCCCCTTTTACTCGGGTTCACAATTCCAGACCATTTACTAACACTCTCCCCACTTGGAGAGTCAGTGCCTTTAACCTCCTGTTTGGCACAGTTTGCAATTTCTGCGCAAGATGAACAGGAATAGGGAGAACGAATGAGAGACTAGCTGTAGGTGTCTGCACGGGCAAATTTAATGCTCATTTCCCACTAGGAAGCGGAATTAACCAAACGCTCATCATGCCTTGCCAGAACCAGATTAGGGGCTGAAGCAATCCTGCGGGTTTGCGGGCAGCTCACAAGAAAGCGATTTGAAGACAGGAGCTCAGGGGCCAAGTAATTCACAAACCTGCAGAGTTATAAATGACAGCTATCGTCCAAAAATATATTGAAGGAAGGCTGCGAAGAGGACTTGAAAGCGGGGCAGAATTGCTGGAAAACGATTTCAGGGGGTAGACTGGAATTGCATTAAAAGCATAGGAAAAGAGGCAGAACGTCGACAATGATGCACTTGGCCAAAAAGGGCGTATGCGTTTTTTCCTGAATATATTCAGGAAAAAACGCATAGCCCATTTTTGGCCAACCAAGCAAGCATGTTAAAGAAATCTGCACTACAATGAAGTCTCACTGCCCCCCGGTCAAAAGGGCCATCTGAAAAAAGTGTAAAATCCAGAAATGCAGCACAGGCCATGGAGAACAGGGAGCCTTGTTATGCTGATGGGTGGGATGTAAATTGCCAACAGCCACTCTGGAGAAGTGTATGGTGTTTACTGAAACACCTAAAAAACAAAGCAACGGAGCCTATGGCAATTCCACTTATGGTCCTATAGCTTAGGGAAATTAAAATCAAAAACACACAGCCACCCCAAAGTTTCAGACGGCTCTGTTTACAAGAACCTCGTCTACGGTACAAGTAAAATATCCCAGAAAGCGAAAAATGGATAAAGAAGTTGTGGTACGTACGTACAATGGAATATCACTCACCAATGAAATCTATGTCATCTGGCCCGTCGTGGCATAATGAGTGGATTCAGGTACGATGATTCTAAGTGAAATAAGTCTCACAGAATAAGAAATATCATAAGATGTCACTAATACACGGAATGTAATCTTGGCTACACATGAACTGAATTACAAAACAGAACAGGGTCTCAAATTTAGAAAACCAACTTATGTTTGCATAAGGGGAAAGGTGAGTTGGGGTGCTGCATAACACCAGAGATAGAAATTAGCACAGATACCATTCCATATGTCATATACGTAATAGTCAAGACCTACCCCTTGCTCAACAAAATGGGCTAAACACCCTATATTCAACGCCTAGGAATACACCTGACTAGAAAGAATCTTCAAACCCATGGATTTATATGTCTCCATAAGAGAATCAAGCGTGTGTACAGCTGCATGAAGGCAGCAGAGAAAATCCGATAAATCCTATTATCAAAATGAATTACAAAAACAAAACACAATGACAGTGAAATAGAGAGCAATTCTTAAATAATTCATTCAGGGCTTGTGATTCAACCTGGATTTACCTTATCAAAACCCAGACCTGAGAGAGACATAAGGTTGGACACTTCGGGCTGATAGCATTGGTGAGGTTCGATGAGCAAATGCAGACCATTTGAAGTCATACTGCATGGTACCCATTCCATGGGTCCACACTCTCCAGGTTTAAGTGATTCTCCCTTCAGCTAAAGCATGCATGGGAAACCCACAGTATGGTGCACCATGTGACCGGGAAACGTTTTCAAATGCATCTCAGTTTTTGTCCCCTTTTACTCGGGTTCACAATTCCAGACCCTTTACTAACACTCTCCCCACTTGGAGAGTCAGTGCCTTTAAACTCCTGTTTGGCACAGTTTGCAATTTCTGCGCAACATGAACAGGAATAGGGAGAACCAATGAGAGACTAGCTGTAGGTGTCTGCAGGGGCAAATTTAACGCTCATTTCCCACCAGGAAGAGGAATTAACCAAAGGCTCATCATGCCGTGCCGGAAAAAGATTGGGCCTGAAGCAATCCTGCAGGTTTGCGGCCAGCTCAAAAAAAAGCGATTTGAAGAAAGGAGCTCAGGGGCACTGTAATTCACAAAAATGCAGAGTTATAAATGACAGGTATCGTCCAAAAATATATTGAAGTAAGGCTGCGAAGAGGACTTGAAAGCGGGGCAGAATTGCAGGAAAACGATTTCAGGGGGTAGACTGGAATTGAATTTAAAGCATAGGAAAAGAGGCAGAACGTCGACAATGATGCACTTGGCCAAAAAGGGCGTATGCGTGTTTTCCTCAATATATTCCGGAAAACACGCATACGTACTTTTTGGCCAACCAAGCAAGCATGTTAAAAAAATCTGCACTACAATGAAGTCTCACTGCCCCCCGGTCAAAAGGGCCATCTGAAAAAAGTGTAAAATCCAGAAATGCAGCACAGGCCATGGAGAACAGGGAGCCTTGTTATGCTGATGGGTGGGATGTAAATTGCCAAGAGCCACTCTGGAGAAGTGTATGGTGTTTCCTGAAACACCTAAAAAACAAAGCAACGGAGCCTACGGCACTTCCACTTATGCTCCTATAGATTAGGGAAATTAAAATCAAAAACACACAGCCACCCCAAACTTTCTGACGGCTCTGTTTAAAAGAACATCATCTACGGTACAAGTTAAATATCCCAGAAAGCGAAAAATGGATAAAGAAGTTGTGGTACGTACGTACAATGGTATATCATTCACCAATGAAATCTATTTCATCTGGCCCATCGTGGCATAATGAGTGGATTCAGGTACGATGATTCTAAGTGAAATAAGTCACACAGAAAATGAAACATCATAAGATATCACTAATACACGGAATGTAATCTTGGCTACACATGAACTGAATTACAAAACAGAACAGGGTCTCAAATTTAGAAAACCAACTTATGTTTGCTTAAGGGGAAAGGCGAGTTGGGGTGCTGCATAAAACCAGAGATAGAAATTAGCACAGATACCATTCCATACGTCAAACATTTAATAGTCAAGACCTACCCCTTGCTCAACGAAATGGGCTAAACACCCTATATTCAATGCCTAGGAATACACCTGACTAGAAAGAATTTTCAAACCCAAGGATTTACATGTCTCCATAAGAGAATCAAGCGTGTGTACAGCTGCATGAAGGCAGCAGAGAAAATGCGATCAATCCCATTATCAAAATGAATTACAAAAACAAAACACAATGACAGTGAAATAGAGAGCAATTCTTAAAAAATTCATTCAGGGCTTGTGATGCAACCTGGATTTACCTCAGCTTCACCCAGAGCTGAGTGAGACATAAGGTTGGACACTTCGGGCTGATAGCATTGGTGAGGTTCGATGAGCAAATGCAGACCATTTGAAGTCATACTTCATGGAACCCATTCCATGGGTCCCAACTCGCCAGGTTTAAGCGATTCTTCCTTCAGCTAAAACATGCATGGGAAACCCACAGTATGGTGCACCGTGTGACCGGGAAACGTTTTCAAATGCATCTCAGTTTTCGTCCCCTTTTACTCGGGTTCACCATTCCAGACCCTTTTAACACTCTCCTCACTTGGAGAGCCAGTGCCTTTAACCTGCTTTTGGCACAGTTTGCAATTTCTGCGCAAGATGAACAGGAATAGGGAGAACAAATGAGAGACTAGCTGTAGGTGTCTGCACGAGCAAATTTAACGCTCATTTCCAACCAGGAAGAGGAATTAACCAAACGCTCAGCATGCCGTGCCGGAACCAGATTAGGGCCTGAAGCAATCCTGCGGGTTTGCGGCCAGCTCACAAGAAAGCGATTTGAAGAAAGGAGCTCAGGGGCACTGTAATTCACAAACCTGCAGAGTTATAAATGACAGCTACCGTCCAAAAATATATTGAAGGAAGGCTGCGAAGAGGACTTGAAAGCGGGGCACAATTGCAGGAAAACGATTTCAGGGGGTAGACTGGAATTGCATTTAAAGCATAGGAAAAAAGGCAGAACGTCGACAATGATGCACTTGACCAAAAAGGGCGTATGCGTTTTTTCCTCAACATATTCAGGAAAAAACGCATACGCGCTTTTTGGCCAACCAAGCAAGCATGTTAAAGAAATCTGCACTACAATGAAGTCTCACTGCCCCCCGGTCAAAAGGGACATCTGAACAAAGTGTAAAATCCAGAAATGCAGCACAGGCCATGGAGAACAGGGAGCCTTGTTATGCTGATGGGTGGGATGTAAATTGCCAAGAGCCCTCTGGAGAAGTGTATGGTGTTTCCTGAAACACTTAAAAAACAAAGCAACGGAGCCTACGGCACTTCAACTTATGGTCCTATAGCTTAGGGAAATTAAAATCAAAAACACACAGCCACCCCAAAGTTTCAGATGGCTCTGTTTACAAGAACTTCGTCTACGGTACAAGTTAAATATCCCAGAAAGCGAAAAAATGGATAAAGAAGTTGTGGTACGTACGTACAATGGAATATCACTCACCAATGAAATCTATGTCATCTGGCCCGTCGTGGCATAATAAGTGGTTCAGGTACGAAGATTCTAAGTGAAATAAGTCCCACAGAAAATGAAACATCATAAGATATCACTAATACACCGAATGTAATCTTGGCTACACATGAACTGAATTACAAAACAGAACAGGGTCTCAAATTTAGAAAACCAACTTATCTTTGCTTAAGGGGAAAGGTGAGTTGGGGTGCTGCATAACACCAGAGATAGAAATTAGCACAGATACCATTCCATATGTCAAATACGTAATAGTCAAGACATACACCTTGCTCAACGAAATGGGCTAAACACCCTATATTCAACGCCTAGGAATACACCTGACTAGAAAGAATCTTCAAACCCATGGATTTATATGTCTCCATAAGAGAATCAAGCGTGTGTACAGCTGCATGAAGGCAGCAGAGCAAATCCGATAAATCCAATTATCAAAATGAATTACAAAAACAAAACACCATGACAGTGAAAGAGAGAGCAATTCTTAAATAATTCATTCAGGGCTTGTGATGCAACCTGGATTTACCTCAGCTTCACCCAGAGCTGAGTGAGACATAAGGTTGGACACTTCGGGCTGATAGCATTGGTTAGGTTCGATGAGCAAATGCAGACCATTTGAAGTCATACTGCATGGTACCCATTCCATGGGTCCCAACTCTCCAGGTTTAAGCGATTCTTCCTTCAGCTAAAACATGCATGGGAAACCCATAGTATTGTGCACCGTGTCACAGGGAAACGTTTTCAAATGCATCTCAGCTTTCGTCCCCTTTTACTCGGGTTCACAATTCCAGACCCTTTACTAACACTCTCCCCACTTGGAGAGTCAGTGCCTTTAACCTCCTGTTTGGCACAGTTTGCAATTTCTGCGCAAGATGAACAGGAATAGGGAGAACCAATGAGAGACTAGCTGTAGGTGTCTGCACGGGCAAATTTAATGCTCATTTCCCACTAGGAAGCGGAATTAACCAAACGCTCATCATGCCTTGCCAGAACCAGATTAGGGCCTGAAGCAATCCTGCGGGTTTGCGGACAGCTCACAAGAAAGCGATTTGAAGAAAGGAGCTCAGGGGCACTGTAATTCTCAAACCTGCAAAGTTATAAATGACAGCTATTGTCCAAAAATATATTGAAGGAAGGCTGCGAAGAGGACTTGAAATCGGGGCAGAATTGCAGGAAAGCGGTTTCAGGGAGTAGAGTGGAATTGCATTTAAAGCATAGGAAAAGAGGCAGAACGTCGACAATGTTGCACGTGGCCAAAAAGTGCGTATGCATTTTTTCCTGAATATTCAGGAAAAAACGCATACGCACTTTTTGGCCAACCAAGCAAGCATGTTAGAGAAATCAGCACTACAATGAAGTCTCACTGCCCCCCAATCAAAAGGGCCATCTGAAAAAAGTGTAAAATCCAGAAAGGCAGCACAGGCCATGGAGAACAGGGAGCCATGTTATGCTGATGGGTGGGATGTAAATTGCCAACAGCCACTCTGGAGAAGTGTATGGTGTTTCCTGAAACACCTAAAAAACAAAGCAACGGAGCCTACGGCACTCCCACTTATGCTCCTATAGATTAGGGAAATTAAAATCAAAAACACACAGCCACCCCAAAGTTTCTGACGGCTCTGTTTACAAGAACTTCATCTACGGTACAAGTTAAATATCCCAGAAAGCGAAAAATGGATAAAGAAGTTGTGGTACGTACGTACAATGGAATATCATTCACCAATGAAATCTATTTCATCTGGCCCATCGTGGCATGATGAGTGGATTCAGGTACGATGATTCTAAGTGAAATAAGTCACACAGAAAATGAAACATCATAAGATGTCACTAATACACGGAATGTAATCTTGGCTACACATGAACTGAATTACAAAACAGAACAGGGTCTCAAATTTGGAAAACCAACTTATGTTTGCGTAAGGGGAAAGGTGAGTTCGGGTGCTGCATAACACCAGAGATAGAAATTAGCACAGATACCATTCCATATGTCAAATACGTAATAGTCAAGACATACCCCTTGCTCAACGAAATGGGCTAAACACACTATATTCAACGCCTAGGAATACACCTGACTAGAAAGAATCTTCAAACCCATGGATTTATATGTCTCCATAAGAGAATCAAGCGTGTGTACAGCTGCATGAAGGCAGCAGAGAAAATCCGATAAATCCTATTATCAAAATGAATTACAAAAACAAAACACAATGACAGTGAAATAGAGAGCAATTCTTAAATAATTCATTCAGGGCTTGTGATGCAACCTGGATTTACCTCATCAAAACCCAGAGCTGAGTGAGACATAAGGTTGGACACTTCGGGCTGATAGCATTGGTGAGGTTCGATGAGCAAATGCAGAACATTTGAAGTCATACTGCATGGTACCCATTCCATGGGTCCCAACTCGCCAGGTTTAAGTGATTCTTCCTTCAGCTAAAGCATGCATGGGAAACCCACATTATGGTGCATAATGTGACCGGGAAACGTTTTCAAATGCATCACAGATTTTGTCCCCTTTTACTCGGGTTCACAGTTCCAGACCCTTTACTAACACTCTCCCCACTTGGAGAGTCAGTGCCTTTAACCTCCTGTTTGACACAGTTTGCAATTTCTGCGCAAGATGAACAGGAATAGGGAGAACCAATATGAGACTAGCTGTAGGTGTCTGCACGGGCAAATTTAACGCTCATTTCCAACCAGGAAGAGGAATTAACCAAAGGCTCAGCATGCCGTCCCGGAACCAGATTAGGGCCTGAAGCAATCCTGCGGGTTTGGGGCCAGCTCACAAGAAAGCGATTTGAAGAAAGGAGCTCAGGGGAACTGTAATTCACAAACCTGCAAAGTTATAAATGACAGCTATAGTCCAAAAATATATTGAAGGAAGGCTGCGAAGAGGACTTGAAAGCGGGGCAGAATTGCAGGAAAACGATTTCAGGGGGTAGACTGGAATTGCATTTAAAGCATAGGAAAAGAGGCAGAACGTCGACAATGATGCACTTGGCCAAAAAGGGCGTATGCGTTTTTTCCTGAATATATTCAGGAGAAAACGCATACGCACTTTTTGGCCAACCAAGCAAGCATGTTAAAGAAATCTGCACTACAATGAAGTCTCACTGCCCCCCGGTCAAAAGGGCCATCTGAAAAAAGTGTAAAATCCAGAAATGCAGCACAGGTCATGGAGAACAGGGAGCCATGTTATGTTGATGGGTGTGATGTAAATTGCCAACAGCCACTCTGGAGAAGAGTATGGTGTTTCCTGAAACACCTAAAAAACAAAGCAATGGAGCCTCCTGCACTTCCACTTATGGTCCTATAGCTTAGGGAAATTAAAATCAAAAACACACAGCCGCCCCAAAGTTTCAGACGGCTCTGTTTACAAGAACCTCGTCTACGATACAAGTTAAATATCCCAGAAAGCGAAAAATGGATAAAGAAGTTGTGGTACGTACGTACAATTGAATATCACTCACCAATGAAATCTATGTCATCTGGCCCGTCGTGGCATAATGAGTGGATTCAGGTACAATGATTCTAAGTGAAATAAGTCACACAGAAAATGAAACATCATAAGATATCACTAATACACGGAAAGTAATCTTGGCTACACATGAACTGAATTACAAAACAGAACAGGGTCTCAAATTTAGAAAACCAACTTATGTTTGCTTAAGGGGAAAGGTGAGTTGGGGTGCTGCATAAAACCAAAGATAGAAATTAGCACAGATACCATTGCATACGTCAAATATGTAATAGTCAAGAACTCACCCTTGCTCAACGAAATGGGCTAAACACCCTATATTCAACGCCTAGGAATACACCTGACTAGAAAGAATTTTCAAACCCATGGATTTATATGTCTCCATAAGAGAATCAAGCGTGTGTACAGCTGCATGAATGCAGCAGAGAAAAGCCGATAAATCGCATTATCAAAATGAATTACAAAAAGCAAACAGAATGACAGTGAAATAGAGAGCAATTCTTAAATAATTCATTCAGGGCTTGTGATGCAACCTGGATTTACCTCATCTACACCCAGAGCTGTGTGAGACATAAGGTTGGACACTTCGGGCTGATAGCATTGGTGAGGTTCGATGAGAAAATGCAGACCATTTGAAGTCATACATCATGGAACCCTTTCCATGGGTCCCAACTCTCCAGGTTTAAGCGATTCTTCCTTCAGCTAAAACATGCATGGGAAACCCATAGTATGGTGCACTGTGTGACCGGGAAACGTTTTCAAATGCATCTCAGTTTTTGTCCTCTTTTACTCGGGGTCACAATTCCAGACCCTTTACTAACACTCTCCCCACTTGTAGAGTCAGTGCTTTTAACCTCCTGTTAGGCACAGTTTGCAATTTCTGCGCAAGATGAACAGGAATAGGGAGAACCAATGAGAGACTAGCTGTAGGTATCTGCACGGGCAAATTAACACTCATTTCCCACAGGGAAGAGTAATTAACCAAAGGCTCAGCATGCCGTGCTGGAACCAGATTAGGGCCTGAAGCAATCCTGCGGGATTGCGGCCAGCTCACAAGAAAGCGATTTGAAGAAAGGAGCTCAGGGGCACTGTAATTCACAAACCTGCAGAGTTATAAATGGCAGCTATCGTCCAAAAATATATTGAAGGTAGGCTGCGAAGAGGACTTGAAAGCGGGGCAGAATTGCAGGAAAACGATTTCAGGGGGTAGACTGGAATTGCATTTAAAGCATAGGAAAAGAGGCAGAACGTCGACAATGATGCACTTGGCCAAAAAGGGCGTATGCGTTTTTTCCTGAATATATTCAGGAAAAAACGCATACGCCCTTTTTGGCCAACCAAGCAAGCATGTTAAAGAATTCTGCACTACAAAGAAGTCTCACTGCCCCCCGGTCAAAAGGGCTATCTGAAAATAGTGTAAAATCCAGAAATGCAGCACAGGCAATGGAGTACAGGCAGCCTTGTGATGCTGATGGGTGGGATGTAAATTGCCAAGAGCCACTCTGGAGAAGTGTATGGTGTTTCCTGAAACACCTAAAAAACAAAGCAACGGAGCCTACGGCACTTCCACTTATGCTCCTATAGATTAGGGAAATTAAAATCAAAAACACACAGCCACCCCAAAGTTTCTGACGGCTCTGTTTACAAGAACTTCATCTACGGTACAAGTTAAATATTCCAGAAAGCGAAAAATGGATAAAGAAGTTGTGGTACGTACGTACAATGGAATATCATTCACCAATGAAATCTATTTCATCTGGCCCATCGTGGCATAATGAGTGGATTCAGGTACGATAATTCTAAGTGAAATAAGTCACACAGAAAATGAAACATCATAAGATATCACTAATACACGGAATGTAATCTTGGCTACACATGAACTGAATTACAAAACAGAACAGGGTCTCAAATTTAGAAAACCAACTTATGTTTGCTTAAGGGGAAAGGCGAGTTGGGGTGCTGCATAAAACCAGAGATAGAAATTAGCACAGATACCATTCCATACGTCAAATATGTAATAGTCAAGACCTACCCCTTGCTCAACCAAATGGGCTAAACACCCTATATTCAACGTCTAGGAATACACCTGACTAGAAAGAATATTCAAACCCATGGATTTATATGTCTCCATAAGAGAATCAAGCGTGTGTACAGCTGCATGAAGGCAGCAGAGAAAATCCGATAAATCCCATTATCAAAATGACTTACAAAAAGCAAACAGAATGACAGTGAAATAGAGAGCAATTCTTAAATAATTCATTCAGGGCTTGTGATGCAACCTGGATTTACCTCATCTACACCTAGAGTTGAGTGAGACATAAGGTTGGACACTTCGGGCTGATAGCATTGTTGAGGTTCGATGAGCAAATGCAGACCATTTGAAGTCATACTGCATGGTACCCATTCCATGGGTCCCAACTCTCCAGGTTTAAGTGATTCTTCCTTCAGCTAAAGCATGCATGGGAAACCCACAGTATGGTGCACCATGTGACCGGAAACCGTTTTCAAATGCAATTCAGTTTTTGTCCCCTTTTACTCGGGTTCACAATTCCAGACCCTTTACTAACACTCTCCCCACTTGGAGAGTCAGTGCCTTTAACCTCCTGTTTGGCACAGTTTGCAATTTCTGCGCAAGATGAACAGAAATAGGGAGAACCAATGAGAGACTAGCTGTAGGTGTCTGCACGGGCAAATTTAACGCTCATTTCCAACCAGGAAGAGGAATTAACCAAAGGCTCATCATGCCGTGCAGGAACCAGATTAGGGCCTGAAACAATCCTGCGGGTTTGCGGCCAGCTCACAAGAAAGCCATTTGAAGAAAGGAGCTCAGGGGCACTGTAATTCACAAACCTGCAGAGTTATAAATGACAGCTATCGTCCGAAAATATATTGAAGGAAGTCTGCGAAGAGGACTTGAAAGCGGGGAAGAATTGCAGGAAAACGATTTCAGGGGGTAGACTGGAATTGCATTTAAAGCATAGGAAAAGAGGCAGAACGTCGACAATGATGCACTTGGCCAAAAAGGGCGTATGCGTTTTTTCCTGAATATATTCAGGAAAAAACGCATACGCACTTTTTGGCCAACCAAGCAAGCATGTTAGAGAAATCTGCACTAAAATGAAGTCTCACTGCCCCCCAATCAAAAGGGCCATCTGAAAAAAGTGTAAAATCCAGAAAGGCAGCACAGGCCATGGAGAACAGGGAGCCATGTTATGCTGATGGGTGGGATGTAAATTGCCAAAAGCCACTCTGGAGAAGTGTATGGTGTTTCCTGAAACACCTAAAAAACAAAGCAAGGGAGCCTACGGCACTTCCACTTATGGTCCTATAGCTTAGGGAAATTAAAATCAAAAAAACACAGCCGCCCCAAAGTTTCAGACGGCTCTGTTTACAAGAACATCTTCTACGGTACAAGTTAAATATCCCAGAAAGCGAAAAATGGATAAAGAAGTTGTGGTACGTACGTACAATGGAATTCAATAACCAATGAAATCTATATCATCAGGCCCGTCGTGGCATAATGACTGAATTCAGGTACAATGATTCTAAGTGAAATAAGTCACACAGAAAATGAAATATCATAAGATATCACTAATACACTGAATATAATCTTGGCTACACATGAACTGAATTACAAAACAGAACAGGGTCTCAAATTTAGAAAACCAACTTATGTTTGCTTAAGGGGAAAGGTGAGTTGGGGTGCTGCATAAAACCAGAGATAGAAATTAGCACAGATACCATTTCATATGTCAAATATGTAATAGTCAAGACCTACCACTTGCTCAACGAAATGGGCTAAACACCCTATATTCAACGCCTAGGAATACACCTGACTAGTAAGAATCTTCAAACCCATGGATTTATATGTCTCCATAAGAGAATCAAACGTGTGTACAGCTGCATGAAGGCAGCAGAGAAAATCCGATAAATCCTATTATCAAAATGAATTACAAAAACAAAACACAATGACAGTGAAATAGAGAGCAATTCTTAAATAATTCATTCAGGGCTTGTGATGCAACCTGGATTTACCTCATCTAAACCCAGAGCTGAGTGAATCATAAGGTTGGACACTTCGGGCTGATAGCATTGGTGAGGTTCGATGAGCAAATGCAGACCATTTGAAGTCATAGTGCATGGTACCCATTCCATGGGTCCCAACTCTCCAGGTTTAAGCGATTCTTCCTTCAGCTAAAGCATGCATGGGAAACCCACAGTATGATGCACCGTGTGACCGGGAAACGTTTTCAAATGCATCTCAGTTTCTGTCCCCTTTTACTCGGGTTCACAATTCCAGACCCTTTACTAAAACTCTCCCTACTTGGAGAGTCAGTGCCTTTAACCTCCTGTTTGGCACAGTTTGCAATTTCTGCGCAAGATGAACAGGAATAGGGAGAACCAATGAGAGACTAGCTGTAGGTGTCTGCACGGGCAAATTTAACGCTCATTTCCAACCAGGAAGAGGAATTAACCAAAGGCTCAGCATGCCGTGCTGGAACCAGTTTAGTGCCTGAAGCAATCCTGCGGGTTTTCGGCCACCTCACAAGAAAGCGATTTGAAGACAGGAGCTCAGGGGCCAAGTAATTCTCAAACCTGCAGAGTTATAAATGACAGCTATCGTCCAAAAATATATTGAAGGAAGGCTGCGAAGAGGACTTGAAAGCGGGGCAGAATTGCTGGAAAACGATTTCAGGGGGTAGACTGGAATTGCATTTAAAGCATAGGAAAAGAGGCAGAACGTCGACAATGATGCACTTGGCCAAAAAGGGCGTATGCGTTTTTCCCTGAATATATTCAGGGAAAAACGCATACGCCCTTTTTGGCCAACCAAGCAAGCATGTTAAAGAAATCTGCACTACAATGAAGTCTCACTGCCCCCCGGTCAAAAGGGCCATCTGAAAAAAGTGTAAAATCCAGAAATGCAGCACAGGCCATGGAGAACAGGGAGCCTTGTTATGCTGATGGGTGGGATGTAAATTGCCAAGAGCCACTCTGGAGAAGTGTATGGTGTTTCCTGAAACACCTAAAAAACAAAGCAAGGGAGCCTACGGCACTTCCACTTATGGTCCTATAGCTTAGGGAAATTAAAATCAAAAACACACAGCCACCCCAAAGTTTCAGACGGCTCTGTTTACAAGAACCTCGCCTACGGTACAAGTAAAATATCCCTGAAAGCGAAAAATGGATAAAGAAGTTGTGGTACGTACGTACAATGGAATATCACTCACCAATGAAATGTATGTCATCTGGCCCGTCGTGGCATAATGAGTGGATTCAGGTACGATGATTCTAAGTGAAATAATTCACACAGAAAATGAAACATCATAAGATGTCACTAATACACGGAATGTAATCTTGGCTACACATGAACTGAATTACAAAACAGAACAGGGTCTCAAATTTAGAAAACCAACTTATGTTTGCGTAAGGGGAAAGGTGAGTTGGGGTGCTGCATAAAACTAGAGATAGATATTAGCACAGATACCATTCCATAAGTTAATTATGTAATAGTCCAGACCTACACCTTGCTCAACGAAATGGGATAATCACCCTATATTCCACGCCTAGGAATACACCTGACTAGTAAGAATCTTCAAATCCATGGATTTATATGTCTCCATAAGAGAATCAAGCGTGTGTATAGCTGCATGAATGCAGCAAAGAAAATCCGATAAATCCCATTATCAAAATGAATTACAAAAACAAAACACAATGACAGTGAAATAGAGAGCAATTCTTAAATAATTCATTCAGGGCTTGTGATGCAACCTGGATTTACCTCATCTACACCCAGAGCTGAGTGAGACATAAGGTTGGACACTTTGGGCTGATAGCATTGGTGAGGTTCAATCAGCAAATGCAGACCATTTGAAGTCATACTGCATGGTACCCATTCCATGGGTCCCAACTCTCCAGGTTTAAGCGATTCTTCCTTCAGCTAAAACATGCATGGGAAACCCACAGTATGGTGCACCGTGTCACAGGGAAACGTTTTCAAATGCATCTCAGTTTTCGTCCCCTTTTAGTCGGTTTCACAATTCCAGACACTTTACTAACACTCTCCCCACTAGGAGAGTCAGTGTCTTTAACCTCCTGTTTGGCACAGTTTGCAATTTCTGTGCAAGATGAACAGGAATAGGGAGAACGAATGAGTGACTAGCTGTAGGTGTCTGCACGGGCAAATTTAATGCTCATTTCCCACCAGGAAGCGGAATTAACCAAACGCTCAGCATGCCTTGCCAGAACCAGATTAGGGCCTGAAGCAATCCTGCGGGTTTGCGGCCAGCTCACAAGAAAGCGATTTGAATAAAGGAGCTCAGGGGCACTGTAATTCAGAAACCTGCAGAGTTATAAATGACAGCTATTTTCCAAAAATATATTGAGGAAGGCTGCGAAGAGGACTTGAAATCGGGGCAGAATTCAGGAAAGCGGTTTCAGGGAGTAGAGTGGAATTGCATTTAGAGCATAGGAAAAGAGGCAGAACGTCGACAATGATGCACGTGGCCAAAAAGGGCGTATGCGTTTTTTCCTGAATATATTCAGGAAAAAACGCATACGCCCTTTTTGGCGAACCAAGCAAGCATATTAGAGAAATCTGCACTACAATGAAGTCTCACTGCCCCCCGGTCAAAAGGGCCATCTGAACAAAGTGTAAAATCCAGAAATGCAGTACAGGCCATGGAGAACAGGGAGCCATGTTATGCTGATGGGTGGGATGTAAATTGCCAACAGCCACTCTGGAGAAGTGTATGGTGTTTCCTGAAACACCTAAAAAACAAAGCAACGGAGCCTACGGCACTTCCACTTATGGTCCTATAGCTTAGGGAAATTAAAATCAAAAACACACAGCCGCCCCAAAGTTTCAGACGGCTCTGTGTACAAGAACATCTTCTACGGTACAAGTTAAATATCCCAGAAAGCGAAAAATGGATAAAGAAGTTGTGGTACGTACGTACAATGGAATATCACTCACCAATGAAATCTATGTCATCAGGTCCGTCGTGGCATAATGAGTGGATTGAGGTATGATGATGCTAAGTGAAATAAGTCACACAGAAAATGAAACATCATAAGATATCACTAATGCACGGAATGTAATCTTGGCTACACATGAACTGAATTACAAAACAGAACAGGGTCTCAACTTTAGAAAACCAACTTATGTTTGCTTAAGGGGAAAGGTGAGTTGGGGTGCTGCATAAAACCAGAGATAGAAATTAGCACAGATACCATTCCATACGTCAAATATGTAATAGTCAAGACCTACCCCTTGCTCAACGAAATGGGATAAACACCCTATATTCAACGCCTAGGAATACACCTGACTAGAAAGAATTTTCAAACCCATGGGTTTATATGTCTCCAAAAGAGAATCAAGCGTGTGTACAGCTGCATGAAGGCAGCAGAGACAATCCGATAAATCCCATTATCACAATGAATTACAAAAGCAAAACACAATGACAGTGAAATAGAGAGCAATTCTTAAATAATTCATTCAGGGCTTGTGATGCAACCTGGATTTACCTCATCTACACCCAGAGCTGAGTGAGCCGTAAGGTTGGACACTTCGGGCTGATAGCATTGGTGAGGTTCGATGAGCAAATGCAGACCATTTGAAGTCATACTGCATGGTACCCATTCCATGGGTCCCAACTCGCCAGGTTTAAGCGATTCTTCCTTCAGCTAAAGCATGCATGGGAAACCCAGAGTATGGTACACTGTGTGACCGGGAAACGTTTTCAAATGCATCTCAGTTTTTGTCCTATTTGACTCGGGTTCACAATTCCAGACCCTTTACTAACACTCTCCCCACTTGTAGAGTCAGTGCATTTAACCTCCTGTTTGGCACAGTTTGCAATTTCTGCGCAAGATGAACAGGAATAGGGAGAACCAATGAGAGACTAGCTGTAGGTGTCTGCACGGGCAAATTTAACGCTCATTTCCCGCCAGGAAGAGGAATTAACCAAAGGCTCAGCATGCCGTGCCGGAACCATATTAGGGCCTGAAGCAATCCTGCGGGTTTGCGGCCAGCTCACAAGAAAGCGATTTGAAGAAAGGAGCTCAGGGGCCCTGTAATTCAGAAACCTGCAGAGTTATAAATGACAGCTATCGTCCAAAAATATATTGAAGGTAGGCTGCGAAGAGGACTTGAAAGCGGGGCAGAATTGCAGGAAAACGATTTCAGGGGGTAGACAGGAATTGCATTTAAAGCATAGGAAAAGAGGCAGAACGTCGACAATGATGCACTTGGCCAAAAAGGGCGTATGCGTTTTTTCCTGAATATATTCAGGAAAAAACGCATACGCCCTTTTTGGCCAACCAAGCAAGCATGTTAAAGAAATCTGCACTACAATGAAGTCTCACTGCCCCCCGTCAAAAGGGTCATCTGAAAAAAGTGTAAAATCCAGAAATGCAGCACAGGCAATGGAGAACAGGGAGCCTTGTTATGCTGATGGATGGGATGAAAATTGCCAAGAGCCACTCTGGAGAAGTGTATGGTGTTTCCTGAAACACCTAAAAAACAAAGCAACGGAGCCTACGGCACTTCCACTTATGGTCCTATAGATTAGGGAAATTAAAATCAAAAACACACAGCCACCCCAAAGTTTCAGACGGCTCTGTTTACAAGAACTTCATCTACGATACAAGTTAAATATCCCAGAAAGCGAAAAATGGATAAAGAAGTTGTGGTACGTACGTACAATGGAATATCACTCACAAATGAAATCTGTTTCATCTGGCCCATCGTGGCATAATGAGTGGATTCAGGTACGATGATTCTAAGTGAAATAAGTCACACAGAAAATGAAACATCATATGATATCACTAATACACGGAATGTAATCTTGGCTACACATGAACTGAATTACAAAACAGAACAGGGTCTCAAATTTAGAAAACCAACTTATGTTTGCTTAAGGTGAAAGGTGAGTTGGGGTGCTGCATAAAACCAGAGATAGAAATTAGCACAGATACCATTCCATACGTCAAATATGTAATAGTCAAGACCTACCCCTTGCTCAACGAAATGGGCTAAACACCCTATATTCAACGCATACGAATACACCTGACTAGTAAGAATTTTCAAACCCATGGATTTATATGTCTCCATAAGAGAATCAAGCGTGTGTACAGCTGCATGAAGGCAGCAATGACAATCCTATAAATCCCATTATCAAAATGAATTACAAAAACAAAACACAATGACAGTGAAATAGAGAGCAATTCTTAAATAATACATTCAGGGCTTGTGATGCAACCTGGATTTACCTCATCTACACTCAGAGCTGAGTGAGGCATAAGGTTGGACACTTCGGGCTGATAGCATTGGTGAGGTTCGATGAGCAAATGCAGAGCATTTGAAGTCATACTGCACGGTACCCATTCCATGGGTCCCAACTCTCCAGGTTTAAGCGATTCTTCCTTCAGCTAAAGCATGCATGGGAAACCCACAGTATGGTGCACCGTGTGGCCGGGAAACGTTTTGAAATGCATCTCAGTGTTCGTCCCCTTTTACTCGGGTTCACAATTCCAGACCTTTTACTAAAACTCTCCCCACTTGGAGAGTCACTGCTTTTAACCTCCTGTTTGGCACATTTTGCAATTTCTGCGCAAGATGAACAGGAATAGGGAGAACCAATGAGAGACTAGCTGTAGGTGTCTGCACGGGCAAATTTAACGCTCATTTCCAACCAGGAAGAGGAATTAACCAAAGGCTCTGCATGCCGTCCCGGAACCAGATTAGGGCCTGAAACAATCCTGCGGGTTTGCGGCCAGCTCACAAGAAAGCGATTTGAAGAAAGGAGCTCAGGGGAACTGTAATTCACAAACCTGCAAAGTTATAAATGACAGCTATAGTCCAAAAATATATTGAAGGAAGGCTGCGAAGAGGACTTGAAAGCGGGGCAGAATTGCAGGAAAACGATTTCAGGGGGTAGACTGGAATTGCATTTAAAGCATAGGAAAAGAGGCAGAACGTCGACAATGATGCACTTGGCCAAAAAGGGCGTATGCGTTTTTCCCTGAATATATTCAGGAAAAAACGCATACGCACTTTTTGGCCAACCAAGCAAGCATGTTAAAGAAATCTGCACTACAATGAAGTCTCACTGCCCCCCGGTCAAAAGGGCCATCTGAAAAAAGTGTAAAATCCAGAAATGCAGCACAGGCCATGGAGAACAGGGAGCCGTGTTATGCTGATTGGTGGGATGTAAATTGCCAACAGCCACTCTGGAGAAGAGTATGGTGTTTCCTGAAACACCTAAAAAACAAAGCAACGGAGCCTCCGGCACTTCCAGTTATGGTCCTATAGCATAGGGAAATTAAAATCAAAAACACACAGCCACCCCAAAGTTTCAGACGGATCTGTTTACAAGAACCTCGTCTACGGTACAAGTTAAATATCCCAGAAAGCGAAAAATGGATAAAGAAGTTGTGGTACGTACGTACAATGGAATATCACTCACCAATGAAATCTATGTCATCTGGCCCGTCGTGGCATAATGAGTGGATTCAGGTACGATGATTCTAAGTGAAATAAGTCACACAGAAAATGAAACATCATAAGATATCACTAATGCAAGGAATGTAATCTTGGCTACACATGAACTGAATTACAAAACAGAACAGGGTCTCAAATTAAGAAAACCAACTTATGTTTGCTTAAGGGGAAAGGTGAGTTGGGGTGCTGCATAAAACCAGAGATAGAAATTAGCACAGATACCATTCCATACGTCAAATATGTAATAGTCAAGACCTACCCCTTGCTCAACGAAATGGGCTAAACACCCTATATTCAACGCCTAGGAATACACCTGACTAGAAAGAATTTTCAAACCCATGGATTTATATGTCTCCAAAAGAGAATCAAGCGTGTGTACAGCTGCATGAAGGCAGCAGAGACAATCCGATAAATCCCATTATCACAATGAATTACAAAAGCAAAACACAATGACAGTGAAATAGAGAGCAATTCTTAAATAATTCATTCAGGGCTTGTGATGCAACCTGGATTTACCTCATCTACACTCAGAGCTGAGTGAGACATAAGGTTGGACACTTCGGGCTGATAGCATTGGTGAGGTTCGATGAGCAAATGCAGACCATTTGAAGTCATACTGCATGGTACCCATTCCATGGGTCCCAACTCTCCAGGTTTAAGCGATTCTTCCTTCAGCTAAAGCATGCATGGGAAACCCACAGTATGGTGCACCGTGTGGCTGGGAAACTTTTTCAAATGCATCTCAGTGTTCGTCCCCTTTTACTCGGGTTCACAATTCCAGACCTTTTACTAAAACTCTCCCCACTTGGAGAGTCAGTGCTTTTAACCTCCTGTTTGGCACAGTTTGCAATTTCTGCGCAAGATGAACAGGAATAGGGAGAACCAATGAGAGACTAGCTGTAGGTGTCTGCACGGGCAAATTTAACGCTCATTTCCAACCAGGAAGACGAATTAACCAAATGCTCTGCATGCCGTCCCGGAACCAGATTAGGGCCTGAAGCAATCCTGCGGGTTTGCGGCCAGCTCACAAGAAAGCGATTTGAAGAAAGGAGCTCAGGGGAACTGTAATTCACAAACCTGCAAAGTTATAAATGACAGCTATAGTCCAAAAATATATTGAAGGAAGGCTGCGAAGAGGACTTGAAAGCGGGGCAGAATTGCAGGAAAACGATTTCAGGGGGTAGACTGGAATTACATTTAAAGCATAGGAAAAGAGGCAGAACGTCGACAATGATGCACTTGGCCAAAAAGGGCGTATGCGTTTTTCCCTGAATATATTCAGGAAAAAACGCATACGCCCTTTTTGGCCAACCAAGCAAGCATGTTAAAGAAATCTGCACTACAATGAAGTCTCACTGCCCCCCGGTCAAAAGGGCCATCTGAAAAAAGTGTAAAATCCAGAAATGCAGCACAGGCCATGGAGAACAGTGAGCCTTGGTTTGCTGATGGGTGGGATGTAAATTGCCAACAGCCACTCTGGAGAAGTGTATGGTGTTTCCTGAAACACCAAAAAACAAAGCAAAGGAGCCTACGGCACTTCCACTTATGGTCCTATAGCTTAGGGAAATTAAAATCAAAAACACACAGCCACCCCAAAGTTTCAGACGGCTCTGTTTACAAGAACCTCGTCTACGGTACAAGTAAAATATCCCAGAAAGCGAAAAATGGATAAAGAAGTTGTGGTACGTACGTACAATGGAATATCACTCACCAATGAAATCTATGTCATCTGGCCCGTCGTGGCATAATGAGTGGATTCAGGTACGATGATTCTAAGTGAAATACGTCACACAGAAAATGAAACATCATAAGATATCACTAATACACCGAATGTAATCTTGGCTACACATGAACTGAATTACAAAACAGAACAGGGTCTCAAATTTAGAAAACCAACTTATGTTTGCTTAAGGGGAAAGGTGAGTTGGGGTGCTGCATAAAACCAGAGATAGAAATTAGCACAGATACCATTCCATACGTCAAATATGTAATAGTCAAGACCTACCCCTTGCTCAACCAAATGGGCTAAACACCCTATATTCAATGCCTAGGAATACACCTGACTAGAAAGAATATTCAAACCCATGGATTTATATGTCTCCATAAGAGAATCAAGCGTGTGTACAGCTGCATGAAGGTAGCAGAAAAAATCCGATAAATCCTAATATCAAAATGAATTACAAAAACAAAACACAATGACAGTGAAATAGAGAGCAATTCTTATATAATTCATTCAGGTCTTGTGATGCAACCTGGATTTACCTCATCTACAACCAGAGCTGAGTGAGACATAAGGTTGGACACTTCGGGCTGATAGCATGGGTGAGGTTCGATGAGCAAATGCAGACCATTTGAAGTCATACTGCATGGTACCCATTCCATGGGTCCCAACTCTCCAGGTTTAAGTGATTCTTCCTTCAGCTAAAGCATGCATGGGAAACTCACAGTATGGTGCACCATGAGACCGGGAAACGTTTTCAAATGCATTTCAGTTTTTGTCCCCTTTTACTCGCGTTCACAATTCCAGACCCTTTACTAACACTCTCCCCACTTGGAGAGTCAGTGCCTTTAACCTCCTGTTTGGCACAGTTTGCAATTTCTGCGCAAGATGAACAGGAATAGGGAGAACCAATGAGAGACTAGCTGTAGGTGTCTGCACGGGCAAATTTAACGCTAATTGCCAACCAGGAAGAGGAATTAACCAAAGGCTCAGCATGCCGTGCAGGAACCAGATTAGGGCCTGAAGCAATCCTGCGGGTTTGCGGCCAGCTCACAAGAAAGCGATTTGAAGAAAGGAGCTCAGGGACACTGTAATTCACAAACCTGCAGAGTTATAAATGACAGCTATCGTCCGAAAGTATATTGAAGGAAGGCTGCGAAGAGGACTTGAAAGCGGGGCAGAATTTCAGGAAAACGATTTCAGGGGGTAGACTGGAATTGCATTTAAAGCATAGGAAAAGAGGCAGAACGTCGACAATGATGCACTTGGCCAAAAAGGGCGTATGCGTTTTTTCCTGAATATATTCAGGAAAAAACGCATACGCACTTTTTGGCCAACCAAGCAAGCATGTTAAAGAAATCTGCACTACAATGAAGTCTCACTGCCCCCCGGTCAAAAGGGCCATCTGAAAAAAGTGTAAAATCCAGAAATGCAGCACAGGCCATGGAGAACAGTGAGCCTTGGTATGCTGATGGGTGGGATGTAAATTGCCAACAGCCACTCTGGAGAAGTGTATGGTGTTTCCTGAAACACCAAAAAACAAAGCAACGGAGCCTACGGCACTTCCACTTATGGTCCTATAGCTTAGGGAAATTCAAATCAAAAACACACAGCCACCCCAAAGTTTCAGACGGCTCTGTTTACAAGAACCTCGTCTACGGTACAAGTTAAATATCCCAGAAAGCGAAAAATGGATAAAGAAGTTGTGGTACGTACGTACAATGGAATATCACTCACCAATGAAATCTATGTCATCTGGCCCGTCGTGGCATAATGAGTGGATTCAGGTACGATGATTCTAAGTGAAATAAGTCACACAGAAAATGAAACATCATAAGATATCACTAATACACCGAATGTAATCTTGGCTACACATGAACTGAATTACAAAACAGAACAGGGTCTCAAATTTAGAAAACCAACTTATGTTTGCGTAAGGGGAAAGGTGAGTTGGGGTGCTGCATAAAACCAGAGTTAGAAATTAGCACAGATACCATTCCATACGTCAAATATGTAATAGTCAAGACCTACGCCTTGCTCAACGAAATGGGCTAAACACCCTATATTCAACACCTAGGAATACACCTGACTAGTAAGAATCTTCAAACCCATGGATTTATATGTCTCCATAAGAGAAACAAGCGTTTGTACAGCTGCATGAAGGCAGCAGAGAAAATCCGATAAATCCTAATATCAAAATGAATTACAAAAACAAAACACAATGACAGTGAAATAGAGAGCAATTCTTATATAATTCATTCAGGTCTTGTGATGCAACCTGGATTTACCTCATCTACACCCAGAGCTGAGTGAGACATAAGGTTGTACACTTCGGGCTGATAACATTGGTGAGGTTCGATGAGTAAATGCAGACCATTTGAAGTCATACTGCATGGTACCCATTCCATGGGTCCCAACTCTCCAGTTTTAAACGATTCTTCCTTCAGATAAAGCATGCATGGGAAACCCACAGTATGGTGCACCATGTGACTGGGAAACGTTTTCAAAAGCATCTCAGTTTTCGTCCCCTTTTACTCGGGTTCACCATTCCAGACCCTTTACTAACACTCTCCCCACTTGGAGAGTCAGTGCCTTTAACCTCCTGTTTGGCACAGTTTGCAATTTCTGCGCAAGATGAACAGGAATAGGAAGAACCAATGAGAGACTAGCTGTAGGTGTCTGCACGGGCAAATTTAACGCTCATTTCCAACCAGGAAGAGGAATTAACCAAAGGCTCAGCATGCCGTGCAGGAACCAGATTAGGGTCCGAAGCAATCCTGCTGGTTTGCGGCCAGCTCACAAGAAAGCGATTTGTGGAAAGGAGCTCAGGGGCACTGTAATTCACAAACCTGCAAAGTTATAAATGACAGCTATCGTCCGAAAATATATTGAAGGAAGGATGCGAAGAGGACTGGAAAGCGGGGCAGAATTGCAGGAAAAGGATTTCATGGGGTAGACTGGAATTGCATATAAAGCATAGGAAAAGAGGCAGAACGTCGACAATGATGCACTTGGCCAAAAAGGGCATATACGTTTTTTCCTGATTATATTCAGGAAAAAACGCATATGCCCTTTTTGGCCAACCAAGCAAGCATGTTAAAGAAATCTGCACTACAATGAAGTCTCACTGCCCCCCGGTCAAAAGGGCCATCTGAAAAAAGTGTAAAATCCAGAAATTCAGCACAGGCCATGGAGAACTGGGAGCCTTGTTATGCTGATGGGTGGGATGTAAATTGCCAACAGCCAATCTGGAGAAGTGTATGGTGTTTCCTGAATCACCTAAAAAACAAAGCAAGGGAACCTACGGCACTTCCACTTATGGTCCTATAGCTTAGGGAAATTAAAATCAAAAACACACAGCCACCCCAAAGTTTCAGACGGCTCTGTTTACAAGAACCTCGTCTACGGTACAAGTTAAATATCCCAGAAAGCGAAAAATGGATAAAGAAGTTGTGGTACGTACGTACAATGGAATATCACTCACCAATGAATTCTATGTCATCTGGCCCGTCGTGGCATAATGAGTGGATTCAGGTGCGATGATTCTAAGTGAAATAAGTCACACAGAAAATGAAACATCATAAGATATCACTAATACACCGAATGTAATCTTGGCTACACATGAACTGAATTACAAAACAGAACAGGGTCTCAAATTTAGAAAACCAACTTATGTTTTCGTAAGGGGAAAGGTGAGTTGGGGTGCTGCATAAAACCAGAGTTAGAAATTAGCACAGACACCATTCCATATGTCAAATACGTAATAATCAAGACATACCCCTTGCTCAACAAAATGGGCTAAACACCTTATATTCAACGCCTAGGAATACACCTGACTAGTAAAATCTTCAAACCCATGGATTTATATGTCTCCATAAGAGAATCAAGCGTGTGTACTGTTGCATGAAGGCAGCAGAGAAAATCCGATAAATCCTATTATCAAAATGAATTACAAAAACAAAACACAATGACAGTGAAATAGAGAACAATTCTTAAATAATTCATTCAGGGCTTGTGATGCAACCTGGATTTACCTCATCTAAACCCAGAGCTGAGAGAGACATAAGGTTGGACACTTCGGGCTGATAGCATTGGTGAGGTTCGATGAGCAAATGCAGACCATTTGAAGTCATACTGCATGGTACCCATTCCATGGGTCCCAACTCTCCAGGTTTAAGTGATTCTTCCTTCAGCTAAAGCATGCATGGGAAACCCACAGTATGGTGCACCATGTGACCGGGCAACGTTTTCAAATGCATCTCAGTTTTTGTCCCCTTTTACTCGGGTTCACAATTCCAGACCTTTTACTAACACTCTCCCCACTTGGAGAGTCAGTGCCTTTAACCTCCTGTTTGGCACAGTTTGCAATTTCTGCGCAAGATGAACAGGAATAGGGAGAACCAATGAGAGACTAGCTGTAAGTGTCTGCACGGGCAAATTTAATTCTCATTTCCCACCAGGAAGAGGAATTAACCAAAAGCTCAGCATGCCGTGCAGGAACCACATTAGGGCCTGAAGCAATCCTGCGGGTCTGCGGCCAGCTCACAAGAAAGCGATTTGAAGAAAGGAGCTCAGGGGCACTGTAATTCACAAACCTGCAGAGTTATAAATGACAGCTATCGTCCAAAAATATATTGAAGGAAGGCTGCGAAGAGGACTTGAAAGCGGGGCAGAATTGCAGGAAAACGATTTCAGGGGGTAGACTGGAATTGCATTTAAAAAATAGGAAAAGAGGCAGAACGTCGACAATGATGCACTTGGCCAAAAAGGGCGTATGCGTTTACGCACTTTTTGGCCAACCAAGCAAGCATGTTAAAGAAATCTGCAATACAATGAAGTCTCACTGCCCCCCGGTCAAAAGGGCCATCTGAAAAAAGTGTAAAATCCAGAAATGCAGCACAGGCCATGGAGAACAGGGAGCCTTGTTATGCTGATGGGTGGGATGTAAATTGCCAACAGCCACTCTGGAGAAGTGTATGGTGTTTCCTGAAACACCAAAAAACAAAGCAACGGAGCCTACGGCACTTCCACTTATGGTCCTATAGCTTAGGGAAATTAAAATCAAAAACACACAGCCACCCCAAACTTTCAGACAGCTCTGTTTACAAGAACCTCCTCAACGGTACAAGTTAAATATCCCAGAAAGTGAAAAATGGATAAAGAAGTTGTGGTACGTACGTACAATGGAATATCACTCACCAATGAAATCTATGTCATCTGGCCCGTCGTGGCATAATGAGTGGATTCAGGTACGATGATTCTAAGTGAAATAAGTCACACAGAAAATGAAACATCATAAGACATCACTAATGCACGGAATGTAATCTTGGCTACACATGAACTGAATTACAAAACAGAACACGGTCTCAAATTTAGAAAACCAACTTAAGTTTGCTTAAGGGGAAAGGTGAGTTGGGGTGCTGCATAAAACCAGAGTTAGAATTTAGCACAGATACCATTCCATATGTCAAATACGTAATAGTCAAGACATACCCCTTGCTCAACGAAATGGGCTAAACACCCTATATTCAACACCTAGGAATACACCTGACAAGTAAGAATCTTCAAACCCATGGATTTATATGTCTCCATAAGAGAATCAAGCGTGTGTACATCTGCATGGAGGCAGCAGAGAAAATCCGATAAATCTTATTATCAAAATGAATTACAAAAACAAAACACAATGACAGTGAAATAGAGAGCAATTCTTAAATAATTCATTCAGGGCTTGTGATGCAACCTGGATTTACCTCATCAAAACCCAGAGGTGAGAGAGACATAAGGTTGGACACTTCGGGCTGATAGCATTGGTGAGGTTCGATGAGCAAATGCAGACCATTTGTAGTCATACTACATGGTACCCATTCCATGGGTCCCAACTCTCCAGGTTTAAGTGATTCTTCCTTCAGCTAAAGCATGCATGGGAAACCCACAGTATGGTGCACCATGTGACCGGGAAACGTTTTCAAATGCATCTCAGTTTTTGTCCCCTTTTACTCGGGTTCACAATTCCAGACCCTTTACTAACACTCTCCCCACTTGGAGAGTCAGTGCCTTTAACCTCCTGTTTGGCACAGTTTGCAATTTCTGCGCAAGATGAACAGGAATAGGGAGAACGAATGAGAGACTAGCTGTAGGTGTCTGCACGGGCAAATTTAACGCTCATTTCCAACCAGGAAGAGGAATTAACCAAAGGCTCAGCATGCCGTGCAGGAACCAGATTAGGGCCTGAAGCAATCCTGCGGGTTTGCGGCCAGCTCACAAGAAAGCGATTTGAAGAAAGGAGCTCAGGGGCACTGTAATTCACAAACCTGCAGAGTTATAAATGACAGCTATCGTCCGAAAATATATTGAAGGAAGGCTGCGAAGAGGACTTGAAAGCGGGGCAGAATTGCAGGAAAACGATTTCAGGGGGTAGACTGGAATTGCATTTAAAGCATAGGAAAAGAGGCAGAACGTCGACAATGATGCACTTGGCCAAAAAGGGCGTATGCGTTTTTTCGTGAATATATTCAGGAAAAAACGCATACGCCCTTTTTGGCCAACCAAGCAAGCATGTTAAAGAAATCTGCACTACAATGAAGTCTCACTGCCCCCCGGTCAAAAGGGCCATCTGAAAAATGTGTAAAATCCAGAAATGCAGCACAGGCCATAGAGAACAGGGAGCCTTGTTATGCTGATGGGTGGGATGTAAATTGCCAACAGACACTCTGGAGAAGTGTATGGTGTTTCCTGAAACACCAAAAAACAAAGCAACGGAGCCTACGGCACTTCCACTTATGGTCCTGTAGCTTAGGGAAATTAAAATCAAAAACACACAGCCACCCCAAACTTTCAGACGGCTCTGTTTACAAGAACCTCGTCTACGGTACAAGTTAAATATCCCAGAAAGCGAAAAATGGATAAAGAAAATGTGGTACGTACGTTCAATGGAATATCACTCACCAATGAAATCTATGTCATCTGGCCCGTCGTGGCATAATGAGTGGATTCAGGTACGATGATTCTAAGTGAAATAAGTCACACAGAAAATGAAACATCATAAGATATCACTAATACACCGAATGTAATCTTGGCTACACATGAACTGAATTACAAAACAGAACAGGGTCTCAAATTTAGAAAACCAACTTATGTTTGCGTAAGGGGAAAGGTGAGTTGGGGTGCTGCATAAAACCAGAGTTAGAAATTAACACAGATACCATTCCATATGTCAAATACGTAATAGTCAAGACATACCCCTTGCTCAACGAAATGGGCTAAACACCCTATATTCAACGCCTAGGAATACACCTGACTAGTAAGAATCTTCAAACCCATGGATTTATATTTCTCCATAAGAGAATCAAGCGTGTGTACAGCTGCATGAAGGGAGCAGAGAAAATCTGATAAATCCCATTATCAAAATGAATTAAAAAACCAAACACAATGACAGTGAAATAGAGAGCAATTCTTAAATAATTCATTCAGGGCTTGTGATGCAACCTGGATTTACCTCATCTAAACCCCGAGCTGAGTGAGACATAAGGTTGGACACTTCGGGGTGATAGCATTGGTGAGGTTCGATGAGCAAATGCAGATCATTTGAAGTCATACTGCATGGTACCCATTCCATGGGTCCCAACTCTCCAGGTTTAAGTGATTCTTCCTTCAGCTAAAGCATGCATGGGAAACCCACAGTATGGTGCACCATGTGACCGGGAAACGTTTTCAAATGCATCTCAGTTTTTGTCCCCTTTTACTCGGGTTCACAATTCCAGACCCTTTACTAACACTCTCCCCACTTGGAGAGTCAGTGCCTTTAACCTCCTGTTTGGCACAGTTTGCAATTTCTGCGCAAGATGAACAGGAATAGGGAGAACCAATGAGAGACTAGCTGTAGGTGTCTGCACGGGCAAATTTAACGCTCATATCCAACCAGGAAGAGGAATTAACCAAAGGCTCAGCATGCCATGCAGGAACCAGATTAGGGCCTGAAGCAATCCTGCGGGTTTGCGGCCAGCTAACAAGAAAGCGATTTGAAGAAAGGAGCTCAGGGGCACTGTAATTCACAAACATGCAGAGTTATAAATGACAGCTATCGTCCGAAAATATATTGAAGGAAGGCTGCGTAGAGGACTTGAAAGCGGGGCAGAATTGCAGGAAAACGATTTCAGGGGGTAGACTGGAAATGCATTTAAAGCATAGGAAAAGAGGCAGAACGTCGACAATGATGCACTTGGCCAAAAAGGGCGTATGCGTTTTTTCCTGAATATATTCAGGAAAAAACGCATACGCCCTTTTTGGCCAACCAAGCAAGCATGTTAAAGAAATCTGCACTACAATGAAGTCTCACTGCCCCCCGGTCAAAAGGGCCATCTGAAAAAAGTGTAAAATCCAGAAATGCAGCACAGGCCATGGAGAACAGGGAGACTTGTTATGCTGATGGGTGGGATGTAAATTGCCAACAGCCACTCTGGAGAAGTGTATGGTGTTTCCTGAAACACCAAAAAACAAAGAAACGGAGCCTACGGCACTTCCACTTATGGTCCTATAGATTAGGGAAATTAAAATCAAAAACACACAGCCACCCCAAAGTTTCAGACGGCTCTGTTTACAAGAACCTCGTCTACGGTACAAGTTAAATATCCCAGAAAGTGAAAAATGGATAAAGAAGTTGTGGTACGTACGTACAATGGAATATCACTCACCAATGAAATCTATGTCATCTGGCCCGTCGTGGCATAATGAGTGGATTCAGGTACGATGATTCTAAGTGAAATAAGTCACACAGAAAATGAAACATCATAAGATGTCACTAATACACGGAATGTAATCTTGGCTACACATGAACTGAATTACAAAACAGAACAGGGTCTCAAGTTTAGAAAACCAACTTATGTTTGCGTAAGGGGAAAGGTGAGTTGGGGTGCTGCATAAAACCAGAGATAGAAATTAGCACAGATACCATTCCATACGTCAAATATGTAATACTCAAGACCTACCCCTTGCTCAACCAAATGGGCTAAACACCCTATATTCAACGTCTAGGAATACACCTGACTAGAAAGAATATTCAAACCCATGGATTTATATGTCTCCATAAGAGAATCAAGCGTGTGTACAGCTGCATGAAGGCAGCAGAGAAAATCCTATAAATCTTATTATCAAAATGAATTACAAAAACAAAACACAATGACAGTGAAATAGAGAGCAATTCTTAAATGATTCATTCAGGGCTAGTGATGCAACCTGGATTTACCTCATCAAAACCCAGAGCTGAGTGAGACATAAGGATGGACACTTCGGGCTGATAGCATTGTTGAGGTTCGATGAGCAAATGCAGACCATTTCAAGTCATACTACATGGTACCCATTCCATGGGTCCCAACTCTCCAGGTTTAAGTGATTCTTCCTTCAGCTAAAGCATGCATGGGAAACCCACAGTATGGTGCAGCATGTGACCGGGAAACGTTTTCAAATGCATCTCAGTTTTTGTCCCCTTTTACTCGGGTTCACAATTCCAGACCCTTTACTAACACTCTCCCCACTTGGAGAGTCAGTGCCTTTAAACTCCTGTTTGGCACAGTTTGCAATTTCTGCGCAAGATGAACAGGAATAGGGAGAACCAATGAGAGACTAGCTGTAGGTGTCTGCACGGGCAAACTTAACGCTCATTTCCCACCAGGAAGAGGAATTAACCAAACGCTCAGCATGCCGTGCCGGAACAATATTAGGGCCAGAAGCAATCCGGCGGGTTTGCGGCCAGCTCACAAGAAAGCGATTTGAAGAAAGGAGCTCAGGGGCACTGTAATTCACAAACCTGCAGAGTTATAAATGACAGCTATCGTCCAAAAATATATTGAAGGAAGGCTGCGAAGAGGACTTGAAACCGGGGCAGAATTGCAGGAAAACGATTTCAGGGGGTAGACTGGAATTGCATTTAAAGCATAGAAAAAGAGGCAGAACGTCGACAATGATGCACTTGGCCAAAAAGGGCGTATGCGTTTTTTCCTGAATATATTCAGGAAAAAACGCATACGCCCTTTTTGGCCAACCAAGCAAGCATGTTAAAGAAATCTGCACTACAATGAAGTCTCACTGCCCCCCGGTCAAAAGGGCCATCTGAAAAAAGTGTAAAATCCAGAAATGCAGCACAGGCCATGGAGAACAGGGAGCCTTGTTATGCTGATGGGTAGGATGTAAATTGCCAACAGCCACTCTGGAGAAGTGTATGGTGTTTCCTGAAACACCTAAAAAACAAAGCAACAGAGCCTACGGCACTTCCTCTTATAGTCCTATAGCTTAGGGAAATTAAAATCTACAACACACAGAAACCCCAAAGTTTCAGACGGCTCTGTTTACAAGAACCTCGTCTACGGTACAAGTTAAATATCCCAGAAAGCGGAAAATGGATAAAGAAATTGTGGTACGTATGTACAATGGATTATCCCTCACCAATGAAATCTATGTCATCAGGCCGGTCGTGGCATAATGAGTGGATTCAGGTACGATGATGCTAAGTGAAATAAATCACACAGAAAATGAAACATCATAAGATATCACTAATGCACGGAATGTAATCTTGGCTACACATGAACTGAATTACAAAACAGAACAGGGTCTCAAATTTAGAAAACCAACTTATGTTTGCTTAAGGGGAAAGGTGAGTTGGGGTGCTGCATAAAACCAGAGATAGATATTAGCACAGATACCATTCCATAAGTCAAATATGTAATAGTCAAAACCTACCCCTTGCTCAACCAAATGGGCTAAACACCATATTTTCAACGCCTAGGAATACACCTGACTAGTAAGAATCTTCAAACACATGGATTTATATGTCTCCATAAGAGAATCAAGCGTGTGTACAGCTGCATGAAGGCAGCAGAGAAAATCTGATAAATCCCATTATCAAAATGAATTAAAAAACCAAACACAATGACAGTGAAATAGAGAGCAATTCTTAAATAATTCATTCAGGGCTTGTGATGCAACCTGGATTTACCTCATCTAAACCCAGAGCTGAGTGAGACATAAGGTTGGACACTTCGGGCTGATAGCATTGGTGAGGTTCGATGAGCAAATGCAGACCCTTTGAAGTCATACTGCATGGTACCCATTCCATGGGTCCCAACTCTCCAGGTTTAAGGGATTCTTCCTTCAGCTAAAGCATGCATGGGAAACCCACAGTATGATGCACCATGTGACCGGGAAACGTTTTCAAATGCATCTCAGTTTTTGTCCCCTTTTACTCGGGTTCACAATTCCAGACCCTTTACTAACACTCTCCCCACTTGGAGAGTCAATGCCTTTAACCTCCTGTTTGGCACAGTTTGCAATTTCTGCGCAAGATGAACAGGAATAGGGAGAACCAATGAGAGACTAGCTGTAGGTGTCTGCACGGGCAAATTTAACGCTCATATACAACCAGAAAGAGGAATTAACCAAAGGCTCAGCATGCCGTGCAGGAACCAGATTAGGGCCTGAAGCAATCCTGCGGGTTTGCGGCCAGCTCACAAGAAAGCGATTTGAAGAAAGGAGCTCAGGGGCACTGTAATTCACAAACCTGCAGAGTTATAAATGACAGCTATCGTCCGAAAATATATTGAAGGAAGGCTGCGAAGAGGACTTGAAAGCGGGGCAGAATTGCAGGAAAATGATTTCAGGGGCTAGACTGGAATTGCATTTAAAGCATAGGAAAAGAGGCAGAACGTCGACAGTGATGCACTTGGTCAAAAAGGGCGTATCCGTTTTTTCCTGAATATATTCAGGAAAAAACGCATATGCCCTTTTTGGCCAACCAAGCAAGCATGTTAAAGAAATCTGCACTACAATGAAGTCTCACTGCCCCCCGGTCAAAAGGGCCATCTGAAAAAAGTGTAAAATCCAGAAATGCAGCACAGGCCATGGAGAACAGGGAGCCTTGTTATGCTGATGGGTGGGATGTAAATTGCCAACAGCCACTCTGGAGAAGTGTATGGTGTTTCCTGAAACACCAAAAAACAAAGCAACGGAGCCTACGGCACTTCCACTTATGGTCCTATAGCTTAGAGAAATTAAAATCAAAAACACACAGCCACCCCAAAGTTTCAGACGGCTCTGTTTACAAGAACCTCGTCTACGGTACAAGTTAAATATCCCAGAAAGAGAAAAATGGATAAAGAAGTTGTGGTACGTACGTACAATGGAATATCACTCACCAATGAAATCTATGTCATCTGGCCCGGCGTGGCATAATGAGTGGATTCAGGTACGATGATTCTAAGTGAAATAAGTCACACAGAAAATGAAACATCATAAGATGTCACTAATACACGGAATGTAATCTTGGCTACACATGAACTGAATTACAAAACAGAACAGGGTCTCAAATTTAGAAAACCAACTTATGTTTGCTTAAGGGGAAAGGTGAGTTGGGGTGCTGCATAAAACCAGAGATAGAAATTAGCACAGATACCATTCCATACGTCAAATATGTAATAGTCAAGACCTACCCCTTGCTCAACCAAATGGGCTAAACACCCTATATTCAACGTCTAGGAATACACCTGACTAGAAAGAATATTCAAACCCATGGATTTATATGTCTCCATAAGAGAATCAAGCGTGTGTACAGCTGCATGAAGGCAGCAGAGAAAATGTGATAAATCCCATTATCAAAATGAATTACAAAAACAAAACAGAATGACAGTGAAATAGAGAGCAATTCTTAAATAATTCATTCAGGGCTTGTGATGCAACCTGGATTTACCTCATCTACACCCAGAACTGAGTGAGACATAAGGTTGGACACTTCAGGCTGATAGCATTGGTGAGGTTCGATGAGCAAATGCAGACCATTTGAAGTCATGCTGCATGGTACCCATTCCATGGGTCCCAACTCTCCAGATTTAAGCGATTCTTCCTTCAGCTAAAACATGCATGGGAAACCCACAGTATGGTGCACCGTGTGACCGGGAAAGGTTTTCAAATGCATCTCAGTTTTCGTCCCCTTTTAGTCGGGTTCACAATTCCAGACCCTTTACTAACACTCTCCCCACTTGGAGAGTCAGTGCCTTTAACCTGCTGTTTGGCACAGTTTGCAATTTCTGCGCAAGATGAACAGGAATAGGGAGAACCAATGAGAGACTAGCTGTAGGTGTCTGCACGGGAAAATTTAACGCTCATTTCCCACCAGGAAGAGGAATTAACCAAAGGCTCAGCATGCCGAGCCGGAAACAGATTAGGGCCTGAAGCAATCCTGCGGGTTTGCGGCCAGCTCACAAGAAAGCGATTTGAAGAAAGGAGCTCAGGGGCACTGTAATTCACAAACCTGCAGAGTTATAAATGACAGCTATCGTCCGAAAATATATTGAAGGAAGGCTGCGAAGAGGACTTGAAGGCGGGGCAGAATTGCAGGAAAACCATTTCGGGGGTAGACTGGAATTGCATTTAAAGCATAGGAAAAGAGGCAGCAGGTCGACAATGATGCACTTGGCCAAAAAGGGCGTATGCGTTTTTTCCTGAATATATTCAGGAAAATACGCATACGCCCTTTTTGGCCAACCAAGCAAGCATGTTAAAGAAATCTGCACTACAATGAAGTCTCACTGCCCCCCGGTCAAAAGGGCCATCTGAAAAATGTGTAAAATCCAGAAATGCAGCACAGGCCATAGAGAACAGGGAGCCTTGTTATGCTGATGGGTGGGATGTAAATTGCCAAGAGCCACTCTGGAGAAGTGTATGGTGTTTCCTGAAACACCAAAAAACAAAGCAACGGAGCCTACGGCACTTCCACTTATGGTCCTATAGCTTAGGGAAATTAAAATCAAAAACACACAGCCACCCCAAAGTTTCAGACGGCTCTGTTTACAAGAACCTCGTCTACCGTACAAGTTAAATATCCCAGAAAGCGAGAAATGGATAAAGAAGTTGTGGTACGTACGTACAATGGAATATCACTCACCAATGAAATCTATGTCATCTGGCCCGTCGTGGCATAATGAGTGGATTCAGGTATGATGATTCTAAGTGAAATAAGTCACACAGAAAATGAAACATCATAAGATATCACTAATACACCGAATGTAATCTTGGCTACACATGAACTGAATTACAAAACAGAACAGGGTCTCAAATTTAGAAAACCAACTTATGTTTGCGTAAGGGGAAAGGTGAGTTGGGGTGCTGCATAAAACCAGAGGTAGAAATTAACACAGATACCATTCCATATGTCAAATACGTAATAGTCAAGACATACCCCTTTCTCAACGAAATGGGCTAAACACCCTATATTCAACGCCTAGGAATACACCTGACTAGTAAGAATCTTCAAACCCATGGATTTATATGTCTCCATAAGAGAATCAAGCGTGTGTACAGCTGCATGAAGGCAGCAGAGAAAATCTGATAAATCCCATTATCAAAATGAATTAAAAAACCAAACACAATGACAGTGAAATAGAGAGCAATTCTTAAATAATTCATTCAGGGCTTGTGATGCAACCTGGATTTACCTCATCTAAACCCCGAGCTGAGTGAGACATAAGGTTGGACACTTCGGGCTGATAGCATTGGTTAGGTTCGATGAGCAAATGCAGACCATTTGAAGTCATACTGCATGGTACCCATTCCATGGGTCCCAACTCTCCAGGTTTAAGGGATTCTTCCTTCAGCTAAAGCATGCATGGGAAACCCACAGTATGGTGCACCATGTGACCGGGAAACGTTTTCAAATGCATCTCAGTTTTTGTCCCCTTTTACTCGGGTTCACAATTCCAGACCCTTTACTAACACTCTCCCCACTTGGAGAGTCAGTGCATTTAACCTCCTGTTTGGCACAGTTTGCAATTTCTGCGCAAGATGAACAGGAATAGGGAGAACCAATGAGAGACTAGCTGTAGGTGTCTGCACGGGCAAATTTAACGCTCATATCCAACCAGGAAGAGGAATTAACCAAAGGCTCAGCATGCCATGCAGGAACCAGATTAGGGCCTGAAGCAATCCTGCGGGTTTGCGGCCAGCTCACAAGAAAGCGATTTGAAGAAAGGAGCTCAGGGGCACTGTAATTCACAAACATGCAGAGTTATAAATGACAGCTATCGTCCGAAAATATATTGAAGGAAGGCTGCGTAGAGGACTTGAAAGCGGGGCAGAATTGCAGGAAAACGATTTCAGGGGGTAGACTGGAATTGCATTTAAAGTATAGGAAAAGAGGCAGAACGTCGACAATGATGCACTTCGCCAAAAAGGGCGTATGCGTTTTTTACTGAATATATTCAGGAAAAAACGCATACGCCCTTTTTGGCCAACCAAGCAAGCATGTTAAAGTAATCTGCACTACAATGAAGTCTCACTGCCCCCCGGTCAAAAGGGCCATCTGAAAAAAGTGTAAAATCCAGAAATGCAGCACAGGCCATGGAGAACAGGGAGCCTTGTTATGCTGATGGGTGGGATGTAAATTGCCAACAGCCACTCTGGAGAAGTGTATGGTGTTTCCTGAAACACCAAAAAACAAAGCAACGGAGCCTACGGCACTTCCACTTATGGTCCTATAGCTTAGGGAAATTAAAATCAAAAACACACAGCCACCCTAATGTTTCAGACGGCTCTATTTACAAGAACCTCGTCTACGGTACAAGTTAAATATCCCAGAAAGCGAAAAATGGATAAAGAAGTTGTGGTACGTACGTACAATGGAATATCACTCACCAATGAAATCTATATCATCTGGCCCGTCGTGGCATAATGAGTGGATCAGGTACGATGATTCTAAGTGAAATAAGTCACACAGAAAATGAAACATCATAAGATATCACTAATACACCGAATGTAATCTTGGCTACACATGAACTGAATTACAAAACAGAACAGGGTCTCAAATTTTGAAAACCAACTTATGTTTGCATAAGGGGAAAGGTGAGTTGGGGTGCTGCATAAAACCAGAGTTAGAAATTAGCACAGATACAATTCCATACGTCAAATATGTAATAGTCAAGACCTACCCCTTGCTCAACGAAATGGGCTAAACACCCTGTATTCAACACCTAGGAATACACCTGACTAGTAAGAATCTTCAAACCCATGGATTTATATGTCTCCATAAGAGAATCAAGCGTGTGTATAGCTGCATGAAGGCAGCAGAGAAAATCCGATAAATCCTAATATCAAAATGAATTACAAAAACAAAACACAATGACAGTGAAATAGAGAGCAATTCTTAAATAATTCATTCAGGGCTAGTGATGCAACCTGGATTTACCTCATCTACACCCAGAGCTGAGTGAGACATAAGGTTGGACACTTCGGGCTGATAGCATTGGTGAGGTTCAATGAGCAAATGCAGACCATTTGAAGTCATACTGCATGGTACCCATTCCATGGGTCCCAACTCTCCAGGTTTAAGCGATTCTTCCTTCAGCTAAAACATGCATGGGAAACCCATAGTATGGTGCACCATGTCACAGGGAAACGTTTTCAAATGCATCTCAGTTTTCGTCCCCTTTTACTCGGGTTCACAATTCCAGACCATTTACTAACACTCTCCCCACTTGGAGAGTCAGTGCCTTTAACCTCCTGTTTGGCACAGTTTGCAATTTCTGCGCAAGATGAACAGGAATAGGGAGAACGAATGAGAGACTAGCTGTAGGTGTCTGCACGGGCAAATTTAATGCTCATTTCCCACTAGGAAGCGGAATTAACCAAACGCTCATCATGCCTTGCCAGAACCAGATTAGGGCCTGAAGCAATCCTGCGGGTTTGCGGGCAGCTCACAAGAAAGCGATTTGAAGACAGGAGCTCAGGGGCCAAGTAATTCACAAACCTGCAGAGTTATAAATGACAGCTATCGTCCAAAAATATATTGAAGGAAGGCTGCGAAGAGGACTTGAAAGCGGGGCAGAATTGCTGGAAAACGATTTCTGGGGGTAGACTGGAATTGCATTTAAAGCATAGGAAAAGAGGCAGAACGTCGACAATGATGCACTTGGCCAAAAAGGGCGTATGCGTGTTTTCCTCAATATATTCAGGAAAACACGCATACGTACTTTTTGGCCAACCAAGCAAGCATGTTAATAAAATCTGCACTACAATGAAGTCTCACTGCCCCCCGGTCAAAAGGGCCATCTGAAAAAAGTGTAAAATCCAGAAATGCAGCACAGGCCATGGAGAACAGGGAGCCTTGTTATGCTGATGGGTGGGATGTAAATTGCCAAGAGCCACTCTGGAGAAGTGTATGGTGTTTCCTGAAACACCTAAAAAACAAAGCAACGGAGCCTACGGCACTTCCACTTATGCTCCTATAGATTAGGGAAATTAAAATCAAAAACACACAGCCACCCCAAACTTTCTGACGGCTCTGTTTACAAGAACATCATCTACGGTACAAGTTAAATATCCCAGAAAGCGAAAAATGGATAAAGAAGTTGTGGTACGTACGTACAATGGTATATCATTCACCAATGAAATCTATTTCATCTGGCCCATCGTGGCATAATGAGTGGATTCAGGTACGATGATTCTAAGTGAAATAAGTCACACAGAAAATGAAACATCATAAGATATCACTAATACACGGAATGTAATCTTGGCTACACATGAACTGAATTACAAAACAGAATAGGGTCTCAAATTTAGAAAACCAACTTATGTTTGCTTAAGGGGAAAGGTGAGTTGGGGTGCTGCATAAAACCAGAGATAGAAATTAGCACAGATACCATTCCATACGTCAAATATGTAATAGTGAAGACCTACCCCTTTCTCAACCAAATGGGCTAAACACCCTATATTCAACGTCTAGGAATACACCTGACTAGAAAGAATATTCAAACCCATGGATTTATATGTCTCCATAAGAGAACCAAGCGTGTGTACAGCTGCATGAAGGCAGCAGAGAAAATCCGATAAATCCCATTATCAAAATGAATTACAAAAAGCAAACAGAATGACAGTGAAATAGAGAGCAATTCTTAAATAATTCATTCAGGGCTTGTGATGCAACCTGGATTTACCTCATCTACACCTAGAGCTGAGTGAGACAAAAGGTTGGACACTTCGGGCTGATAGCATTGTTGAGGTTCGATGAGCAAATGCAGACCATTTGAAGTCATACTGCATGGAACCCATTCCATGGGTCCCAACTCTCAAGGTTTAAGTGATTCTTCCTTCAGCTAAAGCATGCATGGGAAACCCACAGTATGGTGCACCATGTGACCGGAAACCGTTTTCAAATGCAATTCAGTTTTTGTCCCCTTTTACTTGGGTTCACAATTCCAGACCCTTTACTAACACTCTCCCCACTTGGAGAGTCAGTGCCTTTAACCTCCTGTTTGGCACAGTTTGCAATTTCTGCGCAAGATGAACAGAAATAGGGAGAACCAATGAGAGACTAGCTGTAGGTGTCTGCACGGGCAAATTTAACGCTCATTTCCAACCAGGAAGAGGAATTAACCAAAGGCTCAGCATGCCGTGCAGGAACCAGATTAGGGCCTGAAGCAATCCTGCGGGTTTGCGGCCAGCTCACAAGAAAGCCATTTGAAGAAAGGAGCTCAGGGGCACTGTAATTCACAAACCTGCAGAGTTATAAATGACAGCTATCGTCCGAAAATATATTGAAGGAAGTCTGCGAAGAGGACTTGAAAGCGTGGCAGAATTGCAGGAAAACAATTTCAGGGGGTAGACTGGAATTGCATTTAAAGCATAGGAAAAGAGGCAGAACGTCGACAATGATGCACTTGGCCAAAAAGGGCGTATGCGTTTTTTCCTGAATATATTCAGGAAAAAACGCATACGCCCTTTTTGGCCAACCAAGCAAGCATGTTAGAGAAATCTGCACTAAAATGAAGTCTCACTGCCCCCCAATCAAAAGGGCCATCTGAAAAAAGTGTAAAATCCAGAAAGGCAGCACAGGCCATGGAGAACAGGGAGCCATGTTATGCTGATGGGTGGGATGTAAATTGCCAACAGCCACTCTGGAGAAGTGTATGGTGTTTCCTGAAACACCTAAAAAACAAAGCAACGGAGCCGACGGCACTTCCACTTATGGTCCTATAGCTTAGGGAAATTTAAATCAAAAAAACACAGCCGCCCCAAAGTTTCAGACGGCTCTGTTTACAAGAACATCTTCTACGGTACAAGTTAAATATCCCAGAAAGCGAAAAATGGATAAAGAAGTTGTGGTACGTACGTACAATGGAATTCACTCACCAATGAAATCTATATCATCAGGCCCGTCGTGGCATAATGACTGAATTCAGGTACAATGATTCTAAGTGAAATAAGTCACACAGAAAATGAAATATCATAAGATATCACTAATACACTGAATATAATCTTGGCTACACATGAACTGAATTACAAAACAGAACAGGGTCTCAAATTTAGAAAACCAACTTATGTTTGCTTAAGGGGAAAGGTGAGTTGGGGTGCTGCATAAAACCAGAGATAGAAATTAGCACAGATACCATTCCATAAGTCAAATATGTAATAGTCAAGACCTACCACTTGCTCAACGAAATGGGCTAAACACCCTATATTCAACGCCTAGGAATACACCTGACTAGTAAGAATCTTCAAACCCATGGATTTATATGTCTCCATAAGAGAATCAAACGTGTGTACAGCTGCATGAAGGCAGCAGAGAAAATCCGATAAATCCTATTATCAAAATGAATTACAAAAACAAAACACAATGACAGTGAAATAGAGAGCAATTCTTAAATAATTCATTCAGGGCTTGTGATGCAACCTGGATTTACCTCATCTAAACCCAGAGCTGAGTGAGACATAAGGTTGGACACTTCGGGCTGATAGCATTGGTGAGGTTCGATGAGCAAATGCAGACCATTTGAAGTCATAGTGCATGGTACCCATTCCATGGGTCCCAACTCTCCAGGTTTAAGCGATTCTTCCTTCAGCTAAAGCATGCATGGGAAACCCACAGTATGGTGCACCGTGTGACCGGGAAACATTTTCAAATGCATCTCAGTTTCTGTCCCCTTTTACTCGGGTTCACAATTCCAGACCCTTTACTAAAACTCTCCCTACTTGGAGAGTCAGTGCCTTTAACCTCCTGTTTGGCACAGTTTGCAATTTCTGCGCAAGATGAACAGGAATAGGGAGAACTAATGAGAGACTAGCTGTAGGTGTCTGCACGGGCAAATTTAACGCTCATTTCCAACCAGGAAGAGGAATTAACCAAAGGCTCAGCATGCCGTGCTGGAACCAGATTAGTGCCTGAAGCAATCCTGCGGGTTTTCGGCCAGCTCACAAGAAAGCGATTTGAAGACAGGAGCTCAGGGGCCAAGTAATTCTCAAACCTGCAGAGTTATAAATGACAGCTATCGTCCAAAAATATATTGAAGGAAGGCTGCGAAGAGGACTTGAAAGCGGGGCAGAATTGCTGGAAAACGATTTCAGGGGGTAGACTGGAATTGCATTTAAAGCACAGGAAAAGAGGCAGAACGTCGACAATGATGCACTTGGCCAAAAAGGGCGTATGCGTTTTTTCCTGAATATATTCAGGAAAAAACGCATACGCCCTTTTTGGCAAAACAAGCAAGCATGTTAAAGAAATCTGCACTACAATGAAGTCACACTGCCCCCAGGTCAAAAGGGCCATCTGAAAAAAGTGTAAAATCCAGAAATGCAGCACAGAACATGGAGAAAAGGGACCCTTGTTATTCAGATCGGTGGGATGTAAATTGCCAACAGCCACTCTGGAGATGTGTAAGGTGTTTCGTGAAACACCTTAAAAAACAAAGCAACGGAGCCTACGGCACTTCCACTTATGGTCCTATGGCTTAGGGAAATTAAAATCAAAAACACAAAGCCACCCCAAAGTTTCAGACGGCTCTGTTTACAAGAACCTCGTCTACGGTACAAGTTAAATATCCCAGAAAGCGAAAAATGGATAAAGAAGTTGTGGTACGAACGTACAATGGAATATCATTCACCAATGAAATCTATGTCATCTGGCCCGTCGTGGCATAATGAGTGGATTCAGGTACGATGATTCTAAGTGAAATAAGTCACACAGAAAATGAAACATCATAAGATATCACTAATACACCGAATGTAATCTTGGCTACACATGAACTGAATTACAAAACAGAACAGGGTCTCAAATTTAGAAAACCAACTTATGTTTGCGTAAGGGTAAAGGTGAGTTGGGGTGCTGCATAAAACTAGAGATAGATATTAGCACAGATACCATTCCATAAGTTAAATATGTAATAGTCCAGACCTACACCTTGCTCAACGAAATGGGATAAACACCCTATATTCCACGCCTAGGAATACACCTGACTAGTAAGATTCTTCAAACCCATGGATTTATATGTCTCCATAAGAGAATCAAGCGTGTGTACAGCTGCATGAATGCAGCAGAGAAAATCCGATAAATCCCATTATCAAAATGAATTACAAAAACAAAACACAATGACAGTGAAATAGAGAGCAATTCTTAAATAATTCATTCAGGGCTTGTGATGCAACCTGGATTTACCTCATCTACACCCAGACCTGAGTGAGACATAAGGTTGGACACTTTGGGCTGATAGCATTGGTGAGGTTCAATGAGCAAATGCAGACCATTTGAAGTCATACTGCATGGTACCCATTCCATGGGTCCCAACTCTCCAGTTTTAAGCGATTCTTCCTTCAGCTAAAACATGCATGGGAAACCCACAGTATGGTGCACCGTGTCACAGGGAAACGTTTTCAAATGCATCTCAGTTTTCGTCCCCTTTTAGTCGGTTTCACAATTCCAGACACTTTACTAACACTCTCCCCACTTGGAGAGTCAGTGTCTTTAACCTCCTGTTTGGCACAGTTTGCAATTTCTGTGCAAGATGAACAGGAATAGGGAGAACGAATGAGAGACTAGCTGTAGGTGTCTGCATGGGCAAATTTAATGCTCATTTCCCACCAGGAAGCGGAATTAACCAAACGCTCAGCATGCCTTGCCAGAACCAGATTAGGGCCTGAAGCAATCCTGCGGGTTTGCGGCCAGCTCACAAGAAAGCGATTTGAATAAAGGAGCTCAGGGGCACTGTAATTCTCAAACCTGCAAAGTTATAAATGACAGCTATTTTCCAAAAATATATTGAGGAAAGCTGCGAAGAGGACTTGAAATCGGGGCAGAATTCAGGAAAGCGGTTTCAGGGAGTAGAGTGGAATTGCATTTAGAGCATAGGAAAAGAGGCAGAACGTCGACAATGATGCACGTGGCCAAAAAGTGCGTATGCGTTTTTTCCTGAATATATTCAGGAAAAAACGCATACGCCCTTTTTGGCGAACCAAGCAAGCATATTAGAGAAATCTGCACTACAATGAAGTCTCACTGCCCCCCGGTCAAAAGGGCCATCTCAACAAAGTGTAAAATCCAGAAATGCAGTACAGGCCATGGAGAACAGGGAGCCATGTTATGCTGATGGGTGGGATGTAAATTGCCAACAGCCACTCTGGAGAAGTGTATGGTGTTTCCTGAAACACCTAAAAAACAAAGCAACGGAGCCTACGGCACTTCCACTTATGGTCCTATAGCTTAGGGAAATTAAAATCAAAAACACACAGCCGCCCCAAAGTTTCAGACGGCTCTGTTTACAAGAACATCTTCTACGGTACAAGTTAAATATCCCAGAAAGCGAGAAATGGATAAAGAAGTTGTGGTACGTACGTACAATGGAATATCACTCACCAATGAAATCTATGTCATCTGGCCCGTCGTGGCATAATGAGTGGATTCAGGTATGATGATTCTAAGTGAAATAAGTCACACAGAAAATGAAACATCATAAGATATCACTAATACACCGAATGTAATCTTGGCTACACATGAACTGAATTACAAAACAGAACAGGGTCTCAAATTTAGAAAACCAACTTATGTTTGCGTAAGGGGAAAGGTGAGTTGGGGTGCTGCATAAAACCAGAGGTAGAAATTAACACAGATACCATTCCATATGTCAAATACGTAATAGTCAAGACATACCCCTTTCTCAACGAAATGGGCTAAACACCCTATATTCAACGCCTAGGAATACACCTGACTAGTAAGAATCTTCAAACCCATGGATTTATATGTCTCCATAAGAGAATCAAGCGTGTGTACAGCTGCATGAAGGCAGCAGAGAAAATCTGATAAATCCCATTATCAAAATGAATTAAAAAACCAAACACAATGACAGTGAAATAGAGAGCAATTCTTAAATAATTCATTCAGGGCTTGTGATGCAACCTGGATTTACCTCATCTAAACCCCGAGCTGAGTGAGACATAAGGTTGGACACTTCGGGCTGATAGCATTGGTTAGGTTCGATGAGCAAATGCAGACCATTTGAAGTCATACTGCATGGTACCCATTCCATGGGTCCCAACTCTCCAGGTTTAAGGGATTCTTCCTTCAGCTAAAGCATGCATGGGAAACCCACAGTATTGTGCACCATGTGACCGGGAAACGTTTTCAAATGCATCTCAGTTTTTGTCCCCTTTTACTCGGGTTCACAATTCCAGACCCTTTACTAACACTCTCCCCACTTGGAGAGTCAGTGCATTTAACCTCCTGTTTGGCACAGTTTGCAATTTCTGCGCAAGATGAACAGGAATAGGGAGAACCAATGAGAGACTAGCTGTAGGTGTCTGCACGGGCAAATTTAACGCTCATATCCAACCAGGAAGAGGAATTAACCAAAGGCTCAGCATGCCATGCAGGAACCAGATTAGGGCCTGAAGCAATCCTGCGGGTTTGCGGCCAGCTCACAAGAAAGCGATTTGAAGAAAGGAGCTCAGGGGCACTGTAATTCACAAACATGCAGAGTTATAAATGACAGCTATCGTCCGAAAATATATTGAAGGAAGGCTGCGTAGAGGACTTGAAAGCGGGGCAGAATTGCAGGAAAACGATATCAGGGGGTAGACTGGAATTGCATTTAAAGTATAGGAAAAGAGGCAGAACGTCGACAATGATGCACTTCGCCAAAAAGGGCGTATGCGTTTTTTACTGAATATATTCAGGAAAAAACGCATACGCCCTTTTTGGCCAACCAAGCAAGCATGTTAAAGTAATCTGCACTACAATGAAGTCTCACTGCCCCCCGGTCAAAAGGGCCATCTGAAAAAAGTGTAAAATCCAGAAATGCAGCACAGGCCATGGAGAACAGGGAGCCTTGTTATGCTGATGGGTGGGATGTAAATTGCCAACAGCCACTCTGGAGAAGTGTATGGTGTTTCCTGAAACACCAAAAAACAAAGCAACGGAGCCTACGGCACTTCCACTTATGGTCCTATAGCTTAGGGAAATTAAAATCAAAAACACACAGCCACCCTAATGTTTCAGACGGCTCTATTTACAAGAACCTCGTCTACGGTACAAGTTAAATATCCCAGAAAGCGAAAAATGGATAAAGAAGTTGTGGTACGTACGTACAATGGAATATCACTCACCAATGAAATCTATATCATCTGGCCCGTCGTGGCATAATGAGTGGATCAGGTACGATGATTCTAAGTGAAATAAGTCACACAGAAAATGAAACATCATAAGATATCACTAATACACCGAATGTAATCTTGGCTACACATGAACTGAATTACAAAACAGAACAGGGTCTCAAATTTTGAAAACCAACTTATGTTTGCATAAGGGGAAAGGTGAGTTGGGGTGCTGCATAAAACCAGAGTTAGAAATTAGCACAGATACAATTCCATACGTCAAATATGTAATAGTCAAGACCTACCCCTTGCTCAACGAAATGGGCTAAACACCCTGTATTCAACACCTAGGAATACACCTGACTAGTAAGAATCTTCAAACCCATGGATTTATATGTCTCCATAAGAGAATCAAGCGTGTGTATAGCTGCATGAAGGCAGCAGAGAAAATCCGATAAATCCTAATATCAAAATGAATTACAAAAACAAAACACAATGACAGTGAAATAGAGAGCAATTCTTAAATAATTCATTCAGGGCTAGTGATGCAACCTGGATTTACCTCATCTACACCCAGAGCTGAGTGAGACATAAGGTTGGACACTTCGGGCTGATAGCATTGGTGAGGTTCAATGAGCAAATGCAGACCATTTGAAGTCATACTGCATGGTACCCATTCCATGGGTCCCAACTCTCCAGGTTTAAGCGATTCTTCCTTCAGCTAAAACATGCATGGGAAACCCATAGTATGGTGCACCATGTCACAGGGAAACGTTTTCAAATGCATCTCAGTTTTCGTCCCCTTTTACTCGGGTTCACAATTCCAGACCATTTACTAACACTCTCCCCACTTGGAGAGTCAGTGCCTTTAACCTCCTGTTTGGCACAGTTTGCAATTTCTGCGCAAGATGAACAGGAATAGGGAGAACGAATGAGAGACTAGCTGTAGGTGTCTGCACGGGCAAATTTAATGCTCATTTCCCACTAGGAAGCGGAATTAACCAAACGCTCATCATGCCTTGCCAGAACCAGATTAGGGCCTGAAGCAATCCTGCGGGTTTGCGGGCAGCTCACAAGAAAGCGATTTGAAGACAGGAGCTCAGGGGCCAAGTAATTCACAAACCTGCAGAGTTATAAATGACAGCTATCGTCCAAAAATATATTGAAGGAAGGCTGCGAAGAGGACTTGAAAGCGGGGCAGAATTGCTGGAAAACGATTTCTGGGGGTAGACTGGAATTGCATTTAAAGCATAGGAAAAGAGGCAGAACGTCGACAATGATGCACTTGGCCAAAAAGGGCGTATGCGTGTTTTCCTCAATATATTCAGGAAAACACGCATACGTACTTTTTGGCCAACCAAGCAAGCATGTTAATAAAATCTGCACTACAATGAAGTCTCACTGCCCCCCGGTCAAAAGGGCCATCTGAAAAAAGTGTAAAATCCAGAAATGCAGCACAGGCCATGGAGAACAGGGAGCCTTGTTATGCTGATGGGTGGGATGTAAATTGCCAAGAGCCACTCTGGAGAAGTGTATGGTGTTTCCTGAAACACCTAAAAAACAAAGCAACGGAGCCTACGGCACTTCCACTTATGCTCCTATAGATTAGGGAAATTAAAATCAAAAACACACAGCCACCCCAAACTTTCTGACGGCTCTGTTTACAAGAACATCATCTACGGTACAAGTTAAATATCCCAGAAAGCGAAAAATGGATAAAGAAGTTGTGGTACGTACGTACAATGGTATATCATTCACCAATGAAATCTATTTCATCTGGCCCATCGTGGCATAATGAGTGGATTCAGGTACGATGATTCTAAGTGAAATAAGTCACACAGAAAATGAAACATCATAAGATATCACTAATACACGGAATGTAATCTTGGCTACACATGAACTGAATTACAAAACAGAATAGGGTCTCAAATTTAGAAAACCAACTTATGTTTGCTTAAGGGGAAAGGTGAGTTGGGGTGCTGCATAAAACCAGAGATAGAAATTAGCACAGATACCATTCCATACGTCAAATATGTAATAGTGAAGACCTACCCCTTTCTCAACCAAATGGGCTAAACACCCTATATTCAACGTCTAGGAATACACCTGACTAGAAAGAATATTCAAACCCATGGATTTATATGTCTCCATAAGAGAACCAAGCGTGTGTACAGCTGCATGAAGGCAGCAGAGAAAATCCGATAAATCCCATTATCAAAATGAATTACAAAAAGCAAACAGAATGACAGTGAAATAGAGAGCAATTCTTAAATAATTCATTCAGGGCTTGTGATGCAACCTGGATTTACCTCATCTACACCTAGAGCTGAGTGAGACAAAAGGTTGGACACTTCGGGCTGATAGCATTGTTGAGGTTCGATGAGCAAATGCAGACCATTTGAAGTCATACTGCATGGAACCCATTCCATGGGTCCCAACTCTCCAGGTTTAAGTGATTCTTCCTTCAGCTAAAGCATGCATGGGAAACCCACAGTATGGTGCACCATGTGACCGGAAACCGTTTTCAAATGCAATTCAGTTTTTGTCCCCTTTTACTTGGGTTCACAATTCCAGACCCTTTACTAACACTCTCCCCACTTGGAGAGTCAGTGCCTTTAACCTCCTGTTTGGCACAGTTTGCAATTTCTGCGCAATATGAACAGAAATAGGGAGAACCAATGAGAGACTAGCTGTAGGTGTCTGCACGGGCAAATTTAACGCTCATTTCCAACCAGGAAGAGGAATTAACCAAAGGCTCAGCATGCCGTGCAGGAACCAGATTAGGGCCTGAAGCAATCCTGCGGGTTTGCGGCCAGCTCACAAGAAAGCCATTTGAAGAAAGGAGCTCAGGGGCACTGTAATTCACAAACCTGCAGAGTTATAAATGACAGCTATCGTCCGAAAATATATTGAAGGAAGTCTGCGAAGAGGACTTGAAAGCGTGGCAGAATTGCAGGAAAACGATTTCAGGGGGTAGACTGGAATTGCATTTAAAGCATAGGAAAAGAGGCAGAACGTCGACAATGATGCACTTGGCCAAAAAGGGCGTATGCGTTTTTTCCTGAATATATTCAGGAAAAAACGCATACGCCCTTTTTGGCCAACCAAGCAAGCATGTTAGAGAAATCTGCACTAAAATGAAGTCTCACTGCCCCCCAATCAAAAGGGCCATCTGAAAAAAGTGTAAAATCCAGAAAGGCAGCACAGGCCATGGAGAACAGGGAGCCATGTTATGCTGATGGGTGGGATGTAAATTGCCAACAGCCACTCTGGAGAAGTGTATGGTGTTTCCTGAAACACATAAAAAACAAAGCAACGGAGCCGACGGCACTTCCACTTATGGTCCTATAGCTTAGGGAAATTTAAATCAAAAAAACACAGCCGCCCGAAATTTTCAGACGGCTCTGTTTACAAGAACATCTTCTACGGTACAAGTTAAATATCCCAGAAAGCGAAAAATGGATAAAGAAGTTGTGGTACGTACGTACAATGGAATTCACTCACCAATGAAATCTATATCATCAGGCCCGTCGTGGCATAATGACTGAATTCAGGTACAATGATTCTAAGTGAAATAAGTCACACAGAAAATGAAATATCATAAGATATCACTAATACACTGAATATAATCTTGGCTACACATGAACTGAATTACAAAACAGAACAGGGTCTCAAATTTAGAAAACCAACTTATGTTTGCTTAAGGGGAAAGGTGAGTTGGGGTGCTGCATAAAACCAGAGATAGAAATTAGCACAGATACCATTCCATAAGTCAAATATGTAATAGTCAAGACCTACCACTTGCTCAACGAAATGGGCTAAACACCCTATATTCAACGCCTAGGAATACACCTGACTAGTAAGAATCTTCAAACCCATGGATTTATATGTCTCCATAAGAGAATCAAACGTGTGTACAGCTGCATGAAGGCAGCAGAGAAAATCCGATAAATCCTATTATCAAAATGAATTACAAAAACAAAACACAATGACAGTGAAATAGAGAGCAATTCTTAAATAATTCATTCAGGGCTTGTGATGCAACCTGGATTTACCTCATCTAAACCCAGAGCTGAGTGAGACATAAGGTTGGACACTTCGGGCTGATAGCATTGGTGAGGTTCGATGAGCAAATGCAGACCATTTGAAGTCATAGTGCATGGTACCCATTCCATGGGTCCCAACTCTCCAGGTTTAAGCGATTCTTCCTTCAGCTAAAGCATGCATGGGAACCCACAGTATGGTGCACCGTGTGACCGGGAAACGTTTTCAAATGCATCTCAGTTTCTGTCCCCTTTTACTCGGGTTCACAATTCCAGACCCTTTACTAAAACTCTCCCTACTTGGAGAGTCAGTGCCTTTAACCTCCTGTTTGGCACAGTTTGCAATTTCTGCGCAAGATGAACAGGAATAGGGAGAACTAATGAGAGACTAGCTGTAGGTGTCTGCACGGGCAAATTTAACGCTCATTTCCAACCAGGAAGAGGAATTAACCAAAGGCTCAGCATGCCGTGCTGGAACCAGATTAGTGCCTGAAGCAATCCTGCGGGTTTTCGGCCAGCTCACAAGAAAGCGATTTGAAGACAGGAGCTCAGGGGCCAAGTAATTCTCAAACCTGCAGAGTTATAAATGACAGCTATCGTCCAAAAATATATTGAAGGAAGGCTGCGAAGAGGACTTGAAAGCAGGGCAGAATTGCTGGAAAACGATTTCAGGGGGTAGACTGGAATTGCATTTAAAGCATAGGAAAAGAGGCAGAACGTCGACAATGATGCACTTGGCCAAAAAGGGCGTATGCGTTTTTCCCTGAATATATTCAGGGAAAAACGCATACGCCCTTTTTGGCAAAACAAGCAAGCATGTTAAAGAAATCTGCACTACAATGAAGTCACACTGCCCCCAGGTCAAAAGGGCCATCTGAAAAAAGTGTAAAATCCAGAAATGCAGCACAGGACATGGAGAAAAGGGACCCTTGTTATTCAGATAGGTGGGATGTAAATTGCCAACAGCCACTCTGGAGATGTGTAAGGTGTTTCGTGAAACACCTTAAAAAACAAAGCAACGGAGCCTACGGCACTTCCACTTATGGTCCTATGGCTTAGGGAAATTAAAATCAAAAACACAAAGCCACCCCAAAGTTTCAGACGGCTCTGTTTACAAGAACCTCGTCTACGGTACAAGTTAAATATCCCAGAAAGCGAAAAATGGATAAAGAAGTTGTGGTACGAACGTACAATGGAATATCATTCACCAATGAAATCTATGTCATCTGGCCCGTCGTGGCATAATGAGTGGATTCAGGTACGATGATTCTAAGTGAAATAAGTCACACAGAAAATGAAACATCATAAGATATCACTAATACACCGAATGTAATCTTGGCTACACATGAACTGAATTACAAAACAGAACAGGGTCTCAAATTTAGAAAACCAACTTATGTTTGCGTAAGGGTAAAGGTGAGTTGGGGTGCTGCATAAAACTAGAGATAGATATTAGCACAGATACCATTCCATAAGTTAAATATGTAATAGTCCAGACCTACACCTTGCTCAACGAAATGGGATAAACACCCTATATTCCACGCCTAGGAATACACCTGACTAGTAAGATTCTTCAAACCCATGGATTTATATGTCTCCATAAGAGAATCAAGCGTGTGTACAGCTGCATGAATGCAGCAGAGAAAATCCGATAAATCCCATTATCAAAATGAATTACAAAAACAAAACACAATGACAGTGAAATAGAGAGCAATTCTTAAATAATTCATTCAGGGCTTGTGATGCAACCTGGATTTACCTCATCTACACCCAGACCTGAGTGAGACATAAGGTTGGACACTTTGGGCTGATAGCATTGGTGAGGTTCAATGAGCAAATGCAGACCATTTGAAGTCATACTGCATGGTACCCATTCCATGGGTCCCAACTCTCCAGTTTTAAGCGATTCTTCCTTCAGCTAAAACATGCATGGGAAACCCACAGTATGGTGCACCGTGTCACAGGGAAACGTTTTCAAATGCATCTCAGTTTTCGTCCCCTTTTAGTCGGTTTCACAATTCCAGACACTTTACTAACACTCTCCCCACTTGGAGAGTCAGTGTCTTTAACCTCCTGTTTGGCACAGTTTGCAATTTCTGTGCAAGATGAACAGGAATAGGGAGAACGAATGAGAGACTAGCTGTAGGTGTCTGCATGGGCAAATTTAATGCTCATTTCCCACCAGGAAGCGGAATTAACCAAACGCTCAGCATGCCTTGCCAGAACCAGATTAGGGCCTGAAGCAATCCTGCGGGTTTGCGGCCAGCTCACAAGAAAGCGATTTGAATAAAGGAGCTCAGGGGCACTGTAATTCTCAAACCTGCAAAGTTATAAATGACAGCTATTTTCCAAAAATATATTGAGGAAAGCTGCGAAGAGGACTTGAAATCGGGGCAGAATTCAGGAAAGCGGTTTCAGGGAGTAGAGTGGAATTGCATTTAGAGCATAGGAAAAGAGGCAGAACGTCGACAATGATGCACGTGGCCAAAAAGTGCGTATGCGTTTTTTCCTGAATATATTCAGGAAAAAACGCATACGCCCTTTTTGGCGAACCAAGCAAGCATATTAGAGAAATCTGCACTACAATGAAGTCTCACTGCCCCCCGGTCAAAAGGGCCATCTCAACAAAGTGTAAAATCCAGAAATGCAGTACAGGCCATGGAGAACAGGGAGCCATGTTATGCTGATGGGTGGGATGTAAATTGCCAACAGCCACTCTGGAGAAGTGTATGGTGTTTCCTGAAACACCTAAAAAACAAAGCAACGGAGCCTACGGCACTTCCACTTATGGTCCTATAGCTTAGGGAAATTAAAATCAAAAACACACAGCCGCCCCAAAGTTTCAGACGGCTCTGTTTACAAGAACATCTTCTACGGTACAAGTTAAATATCCCAGAAAGCGAAAAATGGATAAAGAAGTTGTGGTACGTACGTACAATGGAATATCACTCACCAATGAAATCTATATCATCAGGCCCGTCGTGGCATAATGATTGAATTCAGGTACAATGATTCTAAGTGAAATAAGTCACACAGAAAATGAAATATCATAAGATATCACTAATACACTGAATGTAATCTTGGCTACACATGAACTGAATTACAAAACAGAACAGGGTCTCAAATTTAGAAAACCAACTTATGTTTGCTTAAGGGGAAAGGTGAGTTGGGTGCTGCATAAAACCAGAGATAGAAATTAGCACAGATACCATTCCATAAGTCAAATATGTAATAGTCAAGACCTATCACTTGCTCAACGAAATGGGCTAAACACCCTATATTCAACGCCTAGGAATACACCTGACTAGTAAGAATCTTCAAACCCATGGATTTATATGTCTCCATAAGAGAATCAAGCGTGTGTACAGCTGCATGAAGGCAGCAGAGAAAATCCGATAAATCCTATTATCAAAATGAATTACAAAAACAAAACACAATGACAGTGAAATAGAGAGCAATTCTTAAATAATTCATTCAGGGCTTGTGATGCAACCTGGATTTACCTCATCTAAACCCAGAGCTTAGTGAGACATAAGGTTGGACACTTCGGGCTGATAGCATTGGTGAGGTTCGATGAGCAAATGCAGACCATTTGAAGTCATACTGCATGGTACCCATTCCATGGGTCCCAACTCTCCAGGTTTAAGCGATTCTTCCTTCAGCTAAAGCATGCATGGGAAACCCACAATATGGTGCACCGTGTGACCGGGAAACGTTTTCAAATGCATCTCAGTTTCTGTCCCCTTTTACTCGGGTTCACAATTCCAGACCCTTTACTAAAACTCTCCTCACTTGGAGAGTCAGTGCCTTTAACCTCCTGTTTGGCACAGTTTGCAATTTCTGCGCAAGATGAACAGGAATAGGGAGAACCAATGAGAGACTAGCTGTAGGTGTCTGCACGGGCAAATTTAACGCTCATTTCCAACCAGGAAGAGGAATTAACCAAAGGCTCAGCATGCCGTGCAGGAACCAGATTAGGGCCTGAAGCAATCCTGCGGGTTTGCGGGCAGCTCACAAGAAAGCGATTTGAATACAGGAGCTCAGGGGCCAAGTAATTCACAAACCTGCAGAGTTATAAATGACAGCTATCGTCCAAAAATATATTGAAGGAAGGCTGCGAAGACGACTTGTAAGCGGGGCAGAATTGCAGGAAAACAATTTCGGGGGTAGACGGGAATTGCATTTAAAGCATAGGAAAAGAGGCAGAACGTCGACAATGATGCTCTTGGCCAAAAATGGCGTAAGCGATTTTTCCTGAATATATTCAGGAAAAAACGCATACGCACTTTTTGGCCAGCCAAGCAAGCATGTTAAAGAAATGTGCACTACAATGAACTCTCACTGCCCCCTGGTCAAAAGGGCCATCTGAAAAAAGTGTAAAATCCAGAAATGCAGCACAGGCCATGGAGAACAGGGAGCCTTGTTATGCTGATGGTTGGGGTGTAAATTGCCAATAGCCACACTGGAGAAGTGTAAGGTGTTTCGTGAAACACCTTAAAAAACAAAGCAACGGAGCCTACGGCACTTCCACTTATGGTCCTATGGCTTAGGGAAATTAAAATCAAAAACACAAAGCCACCCCAAAGTTTCAGACGGCTCTGTTTACAAGAACCTCGTCTACGGTACAAGTTAAATATCCCAGAAAGCGAAAAATGGATACAGAAGTTGTGGTACGAACGTACAATGGAATATCATTCACCAATGAAATCTATGTCATCTGGCCCGTCGTGGCATAATGAGTGGATTCAGGTACGATGATTCTAAGTGAAATAAGTCACACAGAAAATGAAACATCATAAGATATCACTAATACACCGAATGTAATCTTGGCTACACATGAACTGAATTACAAAACAGAACAGGGTCTCAAATTTAGAAAACCAACTTATGTTTGCGTAAGGGTAAAGGTGAGTTGGGGTGCTGCATAAAACTAGAGATAGATATTAGCACAGGTACCATTCCATAAGTTAAATATGTAATAGTCCAGACCTACACCTTGCTCAACGAAATGGGATAAACACCCTATATTCCATGCCTAGGAATACACGTGACTAGTAAGAATCTTCAAAGCCATGGATTTATATGTCTCCATAAGAGAATCAAGCGTGTGTATAGCTGCATGAATGCAGCAGAGAAAATCCGATAAATCCCATTATCAAAATGAATTACAAAAACAAAACACAATGACAGTGAAATAGAGAGCAATTCTTAAATAATTCATTCAGGGCTTGTGATGCAACCTGGATTTACCTCATCTACACCCAGACCTGAGTGAGACATAAGGTTGGACACTTTGGGCTGATAGCATTGGTGAGGTTCAATGAGCAAATGCAGACCATTTGAAGTCATACTGCATGGTACCCATTCCATGGGTCCCAACTCTCCAGGTTTAAGCGATTCTTCCTTCAGCTAAAACATGCATGGGAAACCCACAGTATGGTGCACCGTGTCACAGGGAAACGTTTTCAAATGCATCTCAGTTTTCGTCCCCTTTTAGTCGGTTTCACAATTCCAGACACTTTACTAACACTCTCCCCACTTGGAGAGTCAGTGTCTTTAACCTCCTGTTTGGCACAGTTTGCAATTTCTGTGCAAGATGAACAGGAATAGGGAGAACGAATGAGAGACTAGCTGTAGGTGTCTGCACAGGCAAATTTAATGCTCATTTCCCACCAGGAAGCGGAATTAACCAAACGCTCAGCATGCCTTGCCAGAACCAGATTAGGGCCTGAAGCAATCCTGCGGGTTTGCGGCCAGCTCACAAGAAAGCGATTTGAATAAAGGAGCTCAGGGGCACTGTAATTCTCAAACCTGCAAAGTTATAAATGACAGCTATTTTCCAAAAATATATTGAGGAAGGCTGCGAAGAGGACTTGAAATCGGGGCAGAATTCAGGAAAGCGGTTTCAGGGAGTAGAGTGGAATTGCATTTAGAGCATAGGAAAAGAGGCAGAACGTCGACAATGATGCACGTGGCCAAAAAGGGCGTATGCGTTTTTTCCTGAATATATTCAGGAAAAAACGCATACGCCCTTTTTGGCGAACCAAGCAAGCATATTAGAGAAATCTGCACTACAATGAAGTCTCACTGCCCCCCGGTCAAAAGGGCCATCTCAACAAAGTGTAAAATCCAGAAATGCAGTACAGGCCATGGAGAACAGGGAGCCATGTTATGCTGATGGGTGGGATGTAAATTGCCAACAGCCACTCTGGAGAAGTGTATGGTGTTTCCTGAAACACCTAAAAAACAAAGCAACGGAGCCTACGGCACTTCCACTTATGGTCCTATAGCTTAGGGAAATTAAAATCAAAAACACACAGCCGCCCCAAAGTTTCAGACGGCTCTGTTTACAAGAACATCTTCTACGGTACAAGTTAAATATCCCAGAAAGCGAAAAATGGATAAAGAAGTTGTGGTACGTACGTACAATGGAATATCAATCACCAATGAAATCTATATCATCAGGCCCGTCGTGGCATAATGATTGAATTCAGGTACAATGATTCTAAGTGAAATAAGTCACACAGAAAATGAAATATCATAAGATATCACTAATACACTGAATGTAATCTTGGCTACACATGAACTGAATTACAAAACAGAACAGGGTCTCAAATTTAGAAAACCAACTTATGTTTGCTTAAGGGGAAAGGTGAGTTGGGTGCTGCATAAAACCAGAGAAAGAAATTAGCACAGATACCATTCCATAAGTCAAATATGTAATAGTCAAGACCTAACACTTGCTCAACGAAATGGGCTAAACACCCTATATTCAACGCCTAGGAATACACCTGACTAGTAAGAATCTTCAAACCCATGGATTTATATGTCTCCATAAGAGAATCAAGCGTGTGTACAGCTGCATGAAGGCAGCAGAGAAAATCCGATAAATCCTATTATCAAAATGAATTACAAAAACAAAACACAATGACAGTGAAATAGAGAGCAATTCTTAAATAATTCATTCAGGGCTTGTGATGCAACCTGGATTTACCTCATCTAAACCCAGAGCTGAGTGAGACATAAGGTTGGACACTTCGGGCTGATAGCATTGGTGAGGTTCGATGAGCAAATGCAGACCATTTGAAGTCATACTGCATGGTACCCATTCCATGGGTCCCAACTCTCCAGGTTTAAGCGTTTCTTCCTTCAGCTAAAGCATGCATGGGAAACCCACAGTATGGTGCACCGTGTGACCGGGAAACGTTTTCAAATGCATCTCAGTTTCTGTCCCCTTTTACTCGGGTTCACAATTCCAGACCCTTTACTAAAACTCTCCCCACTTGGAGAGTCAGTGCCTTTAACCTCCTGTTTGGCACAGTTTGCAATTTCTGCGCAAGATGAACAGGAATAGGGAGAACCAATGAGAGACTAGCTGTAGGTGTCTGCACGGGCAAATTTAACGCTCATTTCCAACCAGGAAGAGGAATTAACCAAAGGCTCAGCATGCCGTGCAAGAACCAGATTAGGGCCTGAAGCAATCCTGCGGGTTTGCGGGCAGCTCACAAGAAAGCGATTTGAATACAGGAGCTCAGGGGCCAAGTAATTCACAAACCTGCAGAGTTATAAATGACAGCTATCGTCCAAAAATATATTGAAGGAAGGCTGCGAAGACGACTTGTAAGCGGGGCAGAATTGCAGGAAAACAATTTCGGGGGTAGACGGGAATTGCATTTAAAGCATAGGAAAAGAGGCAGAACGTCGACAATGATGCTCTTGGCCAAAAATGGCGTAAGCGATTTTTCCTGAATATATTCAGGAAAAAACGCATACGCACTTTTTGGCCAGCCAAGCAAGCATGTTAAAGAAATGTGCACTACAATGAACTCTCACTGCCCCCCGGTCAAAAGGGCCATCTGAAAAAAGTGTAAAATCCAGAAATGCAGCACAGGCCATGGAGAACAGGGAGCCTTGTTATGCTGATGGTTGGGGTGTAAATTGCCAATAGCCACACTGGAGAAGTGTATGGTGTTTCCTGAAACACCTAAAAAACAAAGCAACGGAGCCAACGGAACTTCCACTTATGGTCCTATAGCTTAGGGAAATTAAAATCAAAAACACACAGCACCCCAAAATTTCAGACGGCTCTGTTTACAAGAACCTCGTCTACGGTACAAGTTAAATATCCCAGAAAGCGAGAAATGGATAAAGAAGTTGTGGTACGTACGTACAATGGAATATCACTCACCAATGAAATCTATGTCATCTGGCCCGTTGTGGCATAATGAGTGGATTCAGGTACGATGATTCTAAGTGAAATAAGTCACACAGAAAATGAAACATCATAAGATATCACTAATACACGTAATGTAATCTTGGCTACACATGAACTGAATTAAAAAAACAGAACAGGGTCTCAAATTTAGAAAACCAACTTATGTTTGCTTAAGGGGAAAGGTGAGTTGGGGTGCTGCATAAAACCAGAGATAGATATTAGCACAGATACCATTCCATAAGTTAAATATGTAATAGTCCAGACCTACACCTTGCTCAACGAAATGGGATAAACACCCTATATTCAACGCCTAGGAATACACCTGACTAGTAAGAATCTTCAAACCCATGGATTTATATGTCTCCATAAGAGAATCAAGCGTGTGTACAGCTGCATGAAGGCAGCAGAGAAAAGCCGATAAATCCCATTATCAAAATGAATTACAAAAACAAAACACAAGGACAGTGAAATAGAGAGCAATTCTTAAATAATTCATTCAGGGCTTGTGATGCAACCTGGATTTACCTCATCTACACCCAGAGCTGAGTGAGACATAAGGTTGGGCACTTCGGGCTGATAGCATTGGTGAGGTTCGATGAGCAAATGCAGGCCATTTGAAGTCATACTGCATGGTACCCGTTCCATGGGTCCCAACTCTCCAGGTTTAAGGGATTCTTCCTTCAGCTAAAACATGCATGGGGAACCCACAGTATGGTGCACCGTGTGACCGGGAAACATTTTAAATGTATCTCAGTTTTCGTCCCCTTTTACTCGGGTTTACAATTCCAGACCCTTTACTCACACTCTCCCCACTTGGAGAGTCAGTGCCTTTAACCTCCTGTTTGGCACAGTTTGCAATTTCTGCGCAACATGAACTGGAATAGGGAGAACCAATGAGAGACTAGCTGTAGGTGTCTGCACGGGCAAATTTAACGCTCATTTCCCACCAGGAAGACGAATTAATCAAAGGCTAAGCATGCCGTGCCGGAACCAGATTAGGGCCTGAAGCAATCCTGAGGGTTTGCGGCCAGCTCACAAGATAGCGAGTTGAAGAAAGGAGCTCAGGGGCACAGTAACTCACAAACCTGCAGAGTTATAAATGACAGCTACCGTCCAGAATTATATTGAAGGTAGGCTGCGAAGACGACTTGTAAGCGGAGCAGAATTGCAGGAAAACGATTTCAGGGGGTAGAAGGGAATTGCATTTAAAGCATAGGAATATAGGCAGAACGTCGACAATGATGCTCTTGGCCAAAAAGGGCGTATGCGTTATTTCCTGAATTTCAGGAAAAAAAGCATACGCCCTTTTTGGCCAACCAAGCAAGCATGTTAAAGAAATCTGCACTACAATGAAGTCTCACTGCCCCCCGGTCAAAAGAGCCATCTGAAAAAAGTGTAAAATCCAGAAAGGCAGCACAGGCCATGGAGAACAGGGAGCCTTGTTATGCTGTCGGGCGGGATTTAAATTGCAACAGAGGCTCTGGAGAAGTGTATGGTGTTTCCGGGAACACCTAAAAAACAAAGCAACCGAGCCTACGGCACTTCCACTTATGGTCCTATAGCTTAGGGAAATTAAAATCAAAAACACACAGCCACCCCAAAGTGTCGGACAGCTCTGTTTACAAGAAACTCGTCTACGGTACAAGTTAAATATCCCAGAAAGCGAAAAATGGATAAGAAGTTGCAGTACGTACGTACAATGGAATATCACTCACCAATGAAGTCTATTTCATCTTGCCCGTCGTGGCATAATCAGTGGATTCAGGTACGATTATTCTAAGTGAAATAAGTCACAGAAAATGAAACATCATATGATATCACTAATACACGGAATGTAATCTTGGCTACACATGAACTGAATTACAAAACAGAACAGGGTCTCAAATTTATAACAGCAACTTATGCTTGCTTAAGGGGAAAGGTGAGTTGGGGTGCTGCATAAAACCAGAGATAGAAATTAGCACAGATACATTTCCATAAGCCAAATATGTAATAGTCAAGACCTACCCCTTGCTCAACGAAATGGACTAAACACCACATATTCAACACCTAGGAATACATCTGACTAGTAAGAATCATCAAACCCATGGATTTATATGTCTCCGTAAGAGAATGAAGCGTGTGTACAGTGGCATAAATGCAGCAGAGAAAATCCGATAAATCCCATTATCAAACAGAATTACAAAAACAAAACTCAAGGACACTGAAATAGAGAGCAATTCTTAAATAATTCATTCAGGGCTTGTGATGCAACCTGTATTTATCTCATCTAAGCCCAGAGCTGAGTGAGACATAAGGTTTGACACTTCGGGCTGATAGCATTGGTGAAGTTCGATGAGCAAATGCAGACCATTTGAAGTCATACTGCATGGTACCCATTCCATGGGTCCCAACTCTCCAGGTTTAAGCGATTCTTCCTTCAGCTAAAGCATGCATGGGAAACTCACAGTATGGTGCACCGTGTGACCAGGAAACGTTTTCAAATGCATCTCAGTTTTCGTACCCTTTTACTCGGGTTCACAATTCCAGACCATTTACTAACACTCTCCCCACTTGGAGAGTCAGTGCCTTTATCCTCTTGTTTGGCACAGTTTGCAATTTCTGCACAACATGAACAGGAATAGGGAGAACCAATGAGAGACTAGTTGTAGGTGTCTGCACGGGCAAATTTAATGCTCATTTCCAACCAGGAAGAGGAATTAACCAAAGGCTCAGCATGCCGTGCAGGAACCAGATTAGGGCCTGAAGCAATCCTGCGGGTTTGCGGCCAGCTCACAAGAAAGCGATTTGAAGAAAGGACCTCAGGGGCCAAGTAATTCACAAACCTGCAGAGTTATAAATGACAGCTATCGTCCAAAAATATATTGAAGGAAGGCTGCGAAGAGGACTTGAAAGCGGGGCAGAATTGCAGGAAAACGATTTCAGGGGGTAGACTGGAATTGCATTTGAAGCATAGAAACAGAGGCAGAACGTCGACAATGATGCACTTGGCCAAAAAGGGCGTATGCGTTTTTTCCTGAATATATTCAGGAAAAAACGCATACGCCCTTTTTGGCCAACCAAGCAAGCATGTTAAAGAAATCTGCACTACAATGAAGTCTCACTGCCCCCCGGTCAAAAGGGCCATCTGAAAAAAGTGTAAAATCCAGAAATGCAGCACAGGCCATGGAGAACAGGGAGCCTTGTTATGCTGATGGGTGGGATGTAAATTGCCAAGAGCCACTCTGGAGAAGTGTATGGTGTTTCCTGAAACACCTAAAAAACAAAGCAACGGAGCCTACGGCACTTCCACTTATGGTCCTATAGCTTAGGGAAATTAAAATCAAAAACACACAGCCACCCCAAAGTTTCAGACGGCTCTGTTTACAAGAACCTCGTCTACGGTACAAGTTAAATATCCCAGAAAGCGGAAAATGGATAAAGAAATTGTGGTACGTACGTACAATGGAATATCACTCACCAATGAAATCTATGTCATCAGGCCCGTCGTGGCATAATGAGTGCATTCAGGTATGATGATGCTAAGTGAAATAAGTCACACAGAATATGAAACATCATAAGATATCACTAATGCACGGAATGTAATCTTGGCTACACATGAACTGAATTACAAAACAGAACAGGGTCTCAAATTTAGAAAACCAACTTATGTTTGCTTAAGGGGAAAGGTGAGTTGGGGTGCTGCATATAACCAGAGATAGAAATTAGCACAGATACCATTCCATACGTCAAATATGTAATAGTCAAGACCTACCCCTTGCTCAACGAAATGGGCTAAACACCCTATATTCAACTCATAGGAATACACCTGACTAGAAAGAATTTTCAAACCCATGGATTTATATGTCTCCAAAAGAGAATCAAGCGTGTGTACAGCTGCATGAAGGCAGCAGAGACAATCCGATAAATCCCATTATCACAATGAATTACAAAAGCAAAACACAATGACAGTGAAATAGAGAGCAATTCTTAAATAATTCATTCAGGGCTTGTGATGTAACCTGGATTTACCTCATCTACACCCAGAGCTGAGTGAGACATAAGGTTGGGCACTTCGGGCTGATAGCATTGGTGAGGTTCGATGAGCAAATGCAGACCATTTGAAGTCATACTGCATGGTACCCGTTCCATGGGTCCCAACTCTCCAGGTTTAAGGGATTCTTCCTTCAGCTAAAACATGCATGGGGAACCCACAGTATGGTGCACCATGTGACTGGGAAACATTTTAAATGTATCTCAGCTTTCGTCCCCTTTTACTCGGGTTCACCATTCCAGACCCTTTACTCACACTCTCCCCACTTGGAGAGTCAGTGCCTTTAACCTCCTGTTTGGCACAGTTTGCAATTTCTGCGCAAGATGAACAGGAATAGAGCGAACCAATGAGAGACTAGCTGTAGGTGTCTGCACGGGCAAATTTAATGTTCATTTCCCACCAGGAAGAGGAATTAACCAAAGGCTCAGCATGCCGTGCCGGAACCAGATTAGGGCCTGAAGCAATCCTTCGGGTTTGCGGCCAGCTCACAAGATAGCGAGTTGAAGAAAGGAGCTCAGGGTCACTGTAACTCACAAACCAGCAGAGTTATAAATGACAGCTATCGTCCAAAAATATATTGAAGGAAGGCTGCAAAGACGACTTGTAAGCGGGGCAGAATTGCAGGAAAACAATTTCGGGGGTAGACGGGAATTGCATTTAAAGCATAGGAAAAGAGGCAGAATGTCGACAATGATGCTCTTGGCCAAAAAGGGCGTATGCGTTATTTCCTGAATTTCGGGAAAAAACGCATACGCACTTTTTGGCCAACCAAGCAAGCATGTTAAAGAAATCTGCACTACAATGAAGTCTCATTGCCCCCCGGTAAAAGGGCCATCTGAAAAAAGTGTAAAATCCAGAAAGGCAGCACAGGCCATGGCGAACAGGTTGTCTTGATATGCTGATGGGCGGGAAGTAAATTGCCAACAGCCACTCTGAAGAAGTGTATGGTGTTTCATGGAACACCTAAAAAACAAAGCAACGGAGCCTACGGCACTTCCACTTATGGTCCTATAGCTTAGGGAAATTAAAATCAAAAACACACAGCCACCCCAAAGTGTCGGACGGCTCTGTTTACAACATCCTCGTCGACAGTACAAGTTAAATATCCCAGAATGTGAAAAATGGATAAAGAAATTGTGGTACGTACGTACAATGGAATATCACTCAGCAATGAAATCTATGTCATCAGGCCCGTCGCGGCATAATGAGTGGATTCAGGTACGATGATTCTAAGTGAAATAAATCACACAGAAAATGAAACATCATAAGATATCACTAATACAAGGAATGTAAACTTGGCTACACATGACCTGAATTGCAAAACAGAACAGGGTCTCAAATTTAGAACACCAACTTATGCTTGCTTAAGGGGAAAGGTGATTTGGGGTGCTGCATAAAACCAGAGATAGAAATTAGCACAGATACCTTTCCATAAGCCAAATATGTAATAGTCAAGACCTACACCTTGCTCAAAGAAATGGACTAAACACCGCATATTCAACGCCTAGGAATACATCTGACTACTAAGAATCATCAAACCCATGGATTTATATGTCTCCGTAAGAGAATGAAGCGTGTGTACAGCGGCATGAATGCAGCAGAGAAAATCCGATAAATCCCATTATCAAAATGAATTACAAAAACTAAACTCAAGGACAGTAAAATAGAGAGCAATTCTTAAATAATTCATTCAGGGCTTGTGATTCAACCTGGATTTACCACATCTACACCCAGAGCTGAGTGAGACATAAGGTTGGGCACTTCTGGCTGATAGCATTGGTGAGGTTCGATGAGCAAATGCAGACCCTTTGAAGTCATACTGCATGGTACCCGTTCCATGGGTCCCAACTCTCCAGGTTTAAGGGATTCTTCCTTCAGCTAAAACATGCATGGGAAACCCACAGTATGGTGCACCGTGTGACCGGGAAACGTTTTAAATGCATCTCAGTTTTCGTTCACTTTTACTCGGGTTCACCATTCCAGACCCTTTACTCACACTCTCCCCACTTGGAGAGTCAGTGCCTTTAACCTCCTGTTTGGCACAGTTTGCAATTTCTGGGCAAGATGAACAGGAATAGGGAGAACCAATGAGAGACTAGCTGTAGGTGTCTGCACGGGCAAATTTAACGCTCATTTCCCACCAGGAAGACGAATTAAGCAAAGGCTCAGCATGCCGTGCCGGAACCAGATTAGGGCCTGAAGCAATCCTGAGGGTTTGCGGCCAGCTCACAAGATAGTGAGTTGAAGAAAGGAGCTCAGGGGCACTGTAACTCACAAACCTGCAGAGTTATAAATGACAGCTACCGTCCAGAAATATATTGAAGGTAGTCTGCGAAGTCGACTTGTAAGCAGAGCAGAATTGCAGGAAAACGATTTCAGGGGGTAGACGGGAATTGCATTTAAAGCATAGGAAAAGAGGCAGAACGTCGACAATGATGCTCTTGGCCAAAAAGGGCGTATGCGTTATTTCCTGAATTTCAGGAAAAAACGCATACGCACTTTTTGGCCAACCAAGCAAGCATGTTAAAGAAATCTGCACTACAATGAAGTCTCATTGCCCCCCGGTAAAAGGGCCATCTGAAAAAAGTGTAAAATCCAGAAAGGCAGCACAGGCCATGGCGAACAGGTTGCCTTGATATGCTGATGGGCGGGAAGTAAATTGCCAACAGCCGCTCTGGAGAAGTGTATGGTGTTTCATGGAACACCTAAAAAACAAAGCAACGGAGCCTACGGCACTTCCACTTATGGTCCTATAGCTTAGGGAAATTAAAATCAAAAACACACAGCCACCCCAAAGTGTCGGACGGCTCTGTTTACAACATCCTCGTCGACAGTACAAGTTAAATGTCCCAGAATGTGAAAAATGGATAAAGAAATTGTGGTACGTACGTACAATGGAATATCACTCAGCAATGAAATCTATGTCATCAGGCCCGTCGCGGCATAATGAGTGGATTCAGGTACGATGATTCTAAGTGAAATAAATCACACAGAAAATGAAACATCATAAGATATCACTAATACAAGGAATGTAAACTTGGCTACACATGACCTGAATTGCAAAACAGAACAGGGTCTCAAATTTAGAACACCAACTTATGCTTGCTTAAGGGGAAAGGTGATTTGGGGTGCTGCATAAAACCAGAGATAGAAATTAGCACAGATACCTTTCCATAAGCCAAATATGTAATAGTCAAGACCTACACCTTGCTCAATGAAATGGACTAAACACCGCATATTCAACGCCTAGGAATACATCTGACTACTAAGAATCATCAAACCCATGGATTTATATGTCTCCGTAAGAGAATGAAGCGTGTGTACAGCGGCATGAATGCAGCAGAGAAAATCCGATAAATCCCATTATCAAAATGAATTACAAAAACTAAACTCAAGGACAGTAAAATAGAGAGCAATTCTTAAATAATTCATTCAGGGCTTGTGATTCAACCTGGATTTACCACATCTACACCCAGAGCTGAGTGAGACATAAGGTTGGGCACTTCTGGCTGATAGCATTGGTGAGGTTCGATGAGCAAATGCAGACCCTTTGAAGTCATACTGCATGGTACCCGTTCCATGGGTCCCAACTCTCCAGGTTTAAGGGATTCTTCCTTCAGCTAAAACATGCATGGGAAACCCACAGTATGGTGCACCGTGTGACCGGGAAACGTTTTCAAATGCATCTCAGTTTTCGTTCACTTTTACTCGGGTTCACCATTCCAGACCCTTTACTCACACTCTCCCCACTTGGAGAGTCAGTGCCTTTAACCTCCTGTTTGGCACAGTTTGCAATTTCTGCGCAAGATGAACAGGAATAGGGAGAACCAATGAGAGACTAGCTGTAGGTGTCTGCACGGGCAAATTTAACGCTCATTTCCCACCAGGAAGACGAATTAAGCAAAGGCTCAGCATGCCGTGCCGGAACCAGATTAGGGCCTGAAGCAATCCTGAGGGTTTGCGGCCAGCTCACAAGATAGTGAGTTGAAGAAAGGAGCTCAGGGGCACTGTAACTCACAAACCTGCAGAGTTATAAATGACAGCTACCGTCCAGAAATATATTGAAGGTAGTCTGCGAAGTCGACTTGTAAGCAGAGCAGAATTGCAGGAAAACGATTTCAGGGGGTAGACGGGAATTGCATTTAAAGCATAGGAAAAGAGGCAGAACGTCGACAATGATGCACTTGGCCAAAAAGGGCGTATGCGTTTTTTTCTGAATATATTCAGGAAAAAACGCATACGCCCTTTTTGGCCAACCAAGCAAGCATGTTAAAGAAATCTGCACTACAATGAAGTCTCACTGCCCCCCGGTCAAAAGGGCCATCTGAAAAAAGTGTAAAATCCAGAAATGCAGCACAGGCCATGGAGAACAGGGAGCCTTGTTATGCTGATGGGTGGGATGTAAATTGCCAACAGCCACTCTGGAGAAGTGTATGGTGTTTCCTGAAACACCTAAAAAACAAAGCAACGGAGCCTACGGACTTCCACTTATGGTCCTATAGCTTAGGGAAATTAAAATAAAAAACACACAGCCACCCCAAAGTTTCAGAGGGCTCTGTTTACAAGAACCTCGTCTACGGTACAAGTTAAATATCCCAGAAAGCGAAAAATGGATAAAGAAGATGTGGTACGTACGTACAATGGAATATCACTCACCAATGAAATCTATGTCATCTGGCCCATCGTGGCATAATGAGTGGATTCAGGTACGATGATTCTAAGTGAAATAAATCACACAGAAAATGAAACATCATAAGATATCACTAATACAAGGAATGTAAACTTGGCTACACATGACCTAAATTACAAAACAGAACATGGTCTCAAATTTAGAAAACCAACTTATGCTTGCTTAAGGGGAAAGGTGAGTTGGGGTGCTGCATAAAACCAGAGATAGAAATTAGCACAGATACCTTTCCATAAGCCAAATATGTAATAGTCAAGACCTACCCCTTGCTCAACGAAATGGACTAAACACCCCATATTCAACGCCTAGGAATACACCTGACTAGTAAGAATCTTCAAACCCATGGATATATATGTCTCCATAAGAGAATGAAGCGTGTGTACAGCGGCATGAATGCAGCAGAGAATATCCGATAAATCCCATTATCAAAATGAATTACACAAACAAAACACAAGGACAGTGAAATAGAGAGCAATTCTTAAATAATTCATTCAGTGCTTGTGATGCAACCTGGATTTACCACATCTACACCCAGAGCTGAGTGAGACATAAGGTTGGGCACTTCGGGCTGATAGCATTGGTGAGGTTCGATGAGAAAATGCAGACCATTTGAAGTCATACTGCATGGTACCCGTTCCATGGGTCCCAACTATCCAGGTTTAAGGGATTCTTCCTTCAGCTAAAACATGCATGGGAAACCCACACTATGGTGCACCGTGTGACCGGGAAACGTTTTCAAATGCATCTCAGTTTTCGTCCCCTTTTACTCGGCTTCACCATTCCAGACCCTTTACTAACACTCTCCCCACTTGGAGAGTCAGTGCCTTTAACCTCCTGTTTGGCACAGTTTGCAATTTCTGCGCAACATGAACTGGAAGAGGGAGAACCAATGAGAGACTAGCTGTAGGTGTCTGCACGGGCAAATTTAACGCTCATTTCCCACCAGGAAGACGAATTAATCAAAGGCTCAGCATGCCGTGCCGGAACCAGATTAGGGCCTGAAGCAATCCTGAGGGTTTGCGGCCAGCTCACAAGATAGCGAGTTGAAGAAAGGAGCTCAGGGGCACTGTAACTCACAAACCTGCAGAGTTATAAATGACAGCTACCGTCCAGAAATATATTGAAGGTAGGCTGCGAAGACGACTTGTAAGCGGAGCAGAATTGCAGGAAAACGATTTCAGGGGGTAGACGGGAATTGCATTTAAAGCATAGGAAAAGAGGCAGAACGTCGACAATGATGCTCTTGGCCAAAAAGGGCGTATGCGTTATTTCCTGAATTTCGGGAAAAAACGCATACGCCCTTTTTGGCCAACCAAGCAAGCATCTTAAAGAAATCTGCACTACAATGAAGTCTTACTGCCCCCCGGTCAAAAGGGCCATCTGAAAAAAGTGTAAAATCCAGAAAGGCAGCACAGGCCATGGAGAACAGGTTGCCTTGTTATGCTGAAGGGCGGGAAGTAAATTGCCAAGAGCCGCACTGGAGAAGTGTATGGTGTTTCATGGAACACCTAAAAAACAATGCAACGGAGCCTACGGCACTTCCACTTATGGTCCTATAGCTTAGGGAAATTAAAATCAAAAACACACAGCCACCCCAAAGTGTCGGACGGCTCTGTTTACAACATCCTCGTCTACGGTACAAGTTAAATATCCCAGAATGTGAAAAATGGATAAAGAAATTGTAGTAGGTACGTACAATGGAATATCACTCAGCAATGAAATCTATGTCATCAGGCCCGTCGCGGCATAATGAGTGGATTCAGGTACGATGATTCTAAGTGAAATAAGTCACACAGAAAATGAAACATCATAAGATATCACTAATACAAGGAATGTAAACTTGGCTACACATGACCTAAATTACAAAACAGAACAGGGTCTCAAATTTAGAACACCAACTTATGCTTGCTTAAGGGGAAAGGTGAGTTGGGGTGCTGCATCAAACCAGAGATAGAAATTAGCACAGATACCTTTCCATAAGCCAAATATGTAATAGTCAAGACCTACCCCTTGCTCAACGAAATGGACTAAACACCCCATATTCAACGCCTAGGAATACACCTGACTAGTAAGAATCTTCAAACCCATGGATATATATGTCTCCATAAGAGAATGAAGCGTGTGTACAGCGGCATGAATGCAGCAGAGAATATCCGATAAATCCCATTATCAAAATGAATTACACAAACAAAACACAAGGACAGTGAAATAGAGAGCAATTCTTAAATAATTCATTCAGTGTTTGTGATGCAACCTGGATTTACCACATCTACACTCAGAGCTGAGTGAGACATAAGGTTGGGCACTTCGGGCTGATAGCATTGGTGAGGTTCGATGAGCAAATGCAGACACTTTGAAGTCATACTGCATGGTACCCATTCCATGGGTCCCAACTCTCCAGGTTTAAGGGATTCTTCCTTCAGCTAAAACATGCATGGGAAACCCACAGTATGGTGCACCGTGTGACCGGGAAACGTTTTAAATGCATCTCAGTTTTCGTTCACTTTTACTCGGGTTCACCATTCCAGACCCTTTACTCACACTCTCCCCACTTGGAGAGTCAGTGCCTTTAACCTCCTGTTTGGCACAGTTTGCAATTTCTGCGCAAGATGAACAGGAATAGGGAGAACCAATGAGAGACTAGCTGTAGGTGTCTGCACGGGCAAATTTAACGCTCATTTCCCACCAGGAAGAGGAATTAACCAAAGGCTCAGCATGCCGTGCCGGAACCAGATTAGGGCCTGAACCAATCCTGCGGGTTTGCGGCCAGCTCACAAGATAGCAAGTTGAAGAAAGGAGCTCAGGGGCACTGTAACTCACAAACCTGCAGAGTCATAAATGACAGCTATCGTCCAAAAATATATTGAAGGAAGGATGCGAAGACGATTTGTAAGCGGGACAGAATTGCAGGAAAACAATTTCGGGGGTAGACGGGAATTGCATTTAAAGCATAGGAAAAGAGGCCGAACGTCGACAATGATGCTCTTGGCCAAAAAGAGCGTAAGCGTTTTTTCCTGAATATATTCAGGAAAAAACGCATACGCCCTTTTTGACCATCCAAGCAAGCATGTTAAAGAAATGTGCACTACAATAAACTCTCACTGCCCCCCGGTCAAAAGGGCCATCTGAAAAAAGTGTAAAATCCAGAAAGGCAGCACAGGCCATGGAGAACAGGTTGCCTTGTTATGCTGATTGGCGGGAAGGAAATTGCCAACAGCCGCCTTGGAGAAGTGTATGGTGTTTCATGGAACACCTAAAAAACAAAGCAACGGAGCCTACGGCACTTCCACTTATGATCCTATAGCTTAGGGAAATTAAAATCAAAAACACACAGCCACCCCAAAGTGTCGGACGGCTCTGTTTACAACATCCTCGTCTACGGTACAAGTTAAATATCCCAGAATGTGAAAAATGGATAAAGAAATTGTGGTACGTACGTACAATGGAATATCACTCAGCAATGAAATCTATGTCATCAGGCCCGTCGCGGCATAATGAGTGGATTCAGGTACGATGATTCTAAGTGAAATAAGTCACACAGAAAATGAAACATCATAAGATATCACTAATACAAGGAATGTAAACTTGGCTACACATGACCTAAATTACAAAACAGAACAGGGTCTCAAATTTAGAAAACCAACTTATGCTTGCTTAAGGGGAAAGGTGAGTTGGGGTGCTGCATCAAACCAGAGATAGAAATTAGCACAGATACCTTTCCATAAGCCAAATATGTAATAGTCAAGACCTACCCCTTGCTCAACGAAATGGACTAAACACCCCATATTCAACGCCTAGGAATACACCTGACTAGTAAGAATCTTCAAACCCATGGATATATATGTCTCCATAAGAGAATGAAGCGTGTGTACAGCGGCATGAATGCAGCAGAGAATATCCGATAAATCCCATTATCAAAATGAATTACACAAACAAAACACAAGGACAGTAAAATAGAGAGCAATTCTTAAATAATTCATTCAGTGCTTGTGATGCAACCTGGATTTACCACATCTACACCCAGAGCTGAGTGAGACATAAGGTTGGGCACTTCTGGCTGATAGCATTGGTGAGGTTCGATGAGCAAATGCAGACCCTTTGAAGTCATACTGCATGGTACCCATTCCAAGGGTCCCAACTCTCCAGGTTTAAGGGATTCTTCCTTCAGCTAAAACATGCATGGGAAACCCACAGTATGGTGCACCGTGTGACCGGGAAACGTTTTCAAATGCATCTCAGTTTTCGTCCCCTTTTACTCAGCTTCACCATTCCAGACCCTTTACTAACACTCTCCCCACTTTGAGAGTCAGTGCCTTTAACCTCCTGTTTGGCACAGTTTGCAATTTCTGCGCAAGATGAACAGCAATAGGGAGAACCAATGAGAGACTAGCTGTAGGTGTCTGCACGGGCAAATTTAATGCTCATTTCCCACCAGGAAGAGGAATTAACCAAATGTTCAGCATGCCGTGCCGGAACTAGATTAGGGCCTGAAGCAATCCTGCGGGTTTGCGGCCAGCTCACAAGATAGCGAGTTGAAGAAAGGAGCTCAGGGGCACTGTAACTCACAAACCTGCAGAGTTATAAATGACAGCTATCGTCCAAAAATATATTGAAGGAAGGCTGCGAAGACGACTTGTAAGCGGGGCAGAATTGCAGGAAAACAATTTCGGGGGTAGACGGGAATTGCATTTAAAGCATAGGAAAATAGGCAGAACGTCGACAATGATGCTCTTGGCCAAAAATGGCGTAAGCGATTTTTCCTGAATATATTCAGGAAAAAACGCATACGCACTTTTTGGCCAGCCAAGCAAGCATGTTAAAGAAATCTGCACTACAGTGAAGTCTCACTGCCCCCCGGTCAAAAGGGCCATCTGAAAAAAGTGTAAAATCCAGAAATGCAGCACAGGCCATGGAGAACAGGGAGCCTTGTTATGCTGATGGGTGGGATGTAAATTGCCAACAGCCACTCTGGAGAAGTGTATGGTGTTTCGTGAAACACCTAAAAAACAAAGCAACGGAGCCTACGGACTTCCACTTATGGTCCTATAGCTTAGGGAAATTAAAATCAAAAACACACAGCCACCCCAAAATTTCAGAGGGCTCTGTTTACAAGAACCTCGTCTACGGTACAAGTTAAATATCCCAGAAAGCGAAAAATGGATAAAGAAGATGTGGTACGTACGTACAATGGAATATCACTCAGCAATGAAATCTATGTCATCTGGCCCATCGTGGCATAATGAGTGGATTCAGGTACGATGATTCTAAGTGAAATAAGTCACACAGAAAATGAAACATCATATGATATCACTAATACACGGAATGTAATCTTGGCTACACATGAACTGAATTACAAAACAGAACAGGGTCTCAAATTTAGAAAACCAACTTATGTTTGCTTAAGGAGAAAGGTGAGTTGGGGTGCTGCATAAAACCAGAGATAGATATTAGCACAGATACCTTTCCATAAGCCAAATATGTAATAGTCAAGACCTACCCCTTGCTCAATGAAATGGACTAAACACCCCATATTCAAAGCCTAGGAATACACCTGACTAGTAAGAATCTTCAAACCCATGGATTTATATGTCTCCATAAGAGAATCAAGCGTGTGTACAGCTGCATGAAGGCAGCAGAGATAATCCGATAAATCCCATTATCAAAATGAATTACAAAAACAAAACACAAGGACAGTGAAATAGAGAGCAATTCTTAAATAATTCATTCAGGGCTTGTGATGCAACCTGGATTTACCTCATCTACACCCAGAGCTGAGTGAGACATAAGGTTGGGCACTTCGGGCTGATAGCATTGGTGAGGTTCATTGAGCAAATGCAGACTCTTTGAAGTCATACTGCATGGTACCCATTCCAAGGGTCCCAACTCTCCAGGTTTAAGGGATTCTTCCTTCAGCTAAAACATGCATGGGAAACCCATAGTATGGTGCACCGTGTGACCGGGAAACGTTTTAAATGCATCTCAGTTTTCGTTCACTTTTACTCGGGTTCACCATTCCAGACCCTTTACTCACACTCTCCCCACTTGGAGAGTCAGTGCCTTTAACCTCCTGTTTGGCACAGTTTGCAATTTCTGCGCAAGATGAACAGGAATAGGGAGAACCAATGAGAGACTAGCTGTAGGTGTCTGCACGGGCAAATTTAACGCTCATTTCCCACCAGGAAGAGGAATTAACCAGAGGCTCAGCATGCCTTGCCGGAACCAGATTGGGGCCTGAAGTAATCCTGCGGGTTTGCGGACAGCTCACAGGATAGCGAGTTGAAGAAAGGAGCTCAGGGGCACTGTAACTCACAAACGTGCAGAGTTATAAATGACAGCTATCGTCCAAAAAAATATTGAAGGAAGGCTGCGAATACGACTTGTAAGTGGGGCAGAATTGCAGGAAAACGATTTCAGGGGGTAGACGGGAATTGCATTTAAAGCATAGGAAAAGAGGCAGAACGTCGACAATGATGCTCTTGGCCAAAAAGGGCGTATGCATTATTTCCTGAATTTCAGGAAAAAACGCATAGGCCCTTTTTGGCCAACCAAGCAAGCATGTTAAAGAAATCTGCACTACAATGAAGTCTCACTGCCCCCCGGTCAAAAGGGCCATCTGAAAAAAGTGTAAAATCCAGAAAGGCAGCACAGGCCATGGAGAACAGGGAGCCTTGTTATGCTGTCGGGCGGGACGTAAATTGCCAACAGCCGCTCTGGAGAATTGTATGGTGTTTCCTGGAACACCTAAAAAACAAAGCAACGGAGCCTACGGACTTCCACTTATGGTCCTATAGCTTAGGGAAATTAAAATCAAAAACACACAGCCACCCCAAAGTTTCAGAGGGCTCTGTATACAAGAACCTCGTCTACGATACAAGTTAAATATCCCAGAAAGCGAAAAATGGAAAAAGAAGATGTGGTACGTACGTACAATGGAATATCACTCACCAATGAAATCTATGTCATCTGGCCCATCGTGGCATAATGAGTGGACTCAGGTACGATGTTTCTAAGTGAAATAAGTCACACAGAAATTGAAACATCATATGATATCACTAATAAACGGAATGTAATCTTGGCTACACATGAACTGAATTACAAAACAGAACAGGGTCTCAAATTTAGAAAACCAACTTATGTTTGCTTAAGGGGAAAGGTGAGTTGGGGTGCTGCATAAAACCAGAGATAGATATTAGCACAGATACCTTTCCATAAGCCAAATATGTAATAGTCAAGACCTACCCCTTGCTCAATGAAATGGACTAAACACCCCATATTCAAAGCCTAGGAATACACCTGACTAGTAAGAATCTTCAAACCCATGGATTTATATGTCTCCATAAGAGAATCAAGCGTGTGTACAGCTGCATGAAGGCAGCAGAGAAAATCCGATAAATCCCATTATCAAAATGAATTAAAAAAACAAAACACAAGGACAGTGAAATAGAGAGCAATTCTTAAATAATTCATTCAGGGCTTGAGATGCAACCTGGATTTACCTCATCTACACCCAGAGCTGAGTGAGACATAAGGTTGGGCACTTCGGGCTGATAGCATTGGTGAGGTTCGATGAGCAAATGCAGACCATTTGAAGTCATACTGCATGGTACCCGTTCCATGGGTCCCAACTCTCCAGGTTTAAGGGATTCTTCCTTCAGCTAAAACATGCATGGGGAACCCACAGTATGGTGCACCGTGTGACCGGGAAACATTTTAAATGTATCTCAGTTTTCGTCCCCTTTTACTCGGGTTCACCATTCCAGACCCTTTACTCACACTCTCCCCACTTGGAGAGTCAGTGCCTTTAACCTCCTGTTTGGCACAGTTTGCAATTTCTGCGCAACATGAACTGGAATAGGGAGAACCAATGAGAGACTAGCTGTAGGTGTCTGCACGGGCAAATTTAACGCTCATTTCCCACCAGGAAGACGAATTAATCAAAGGCTCAGCATGCCGTGCCGGAACCAGATTAGGGCCTGAAGCAATCCTGAGGGTTTGCGGCCAGCTCACAAGATAGCGAGTTGAAGAAAGGAGCTCAGGGGCACTGTAACTCACAAACCTGCAGAGTTATAAATGACAGCTACCGTCCAGAAATATATTGAAGGTAGGCTGCGAAGACGACTTGTAAGCGGAGCAGAATTGCAGGAAAACGATTTCGGGGGTAGACGGGAATTGCATTTAAAGCATAGGAAAAGAGGCAGAACGTCGACAATGATGCTCTTGGCCAAAAAGGGCGTATGCGTTATTTCCTGAATTTCGGGAAAAAACGCATACGCCCTTTTTGGCCAACCAAGCAAGCATCTTAAAGAAATCTGCACTACAATGAAGTCTTACTGCCCCCCGGTCAAAAGGGCCATCTGAAAAAAGTGTAAAATCCAGAAAGGCAGCACAGGCCATGGAGAACAGGTTGCCTTGTTATGCTGATGGGCGGGAAGTAAATTGCCAAGAGCCGCTCTGGAGAAGTGTATGGTGTTTCATGGAACACCTAAAAAACAAAGCAACGGAGCCTACGGCACTTCCACTTATGGTCCTATAGCTTAGGGAAATTAAAATCAAAAACACACAGCCACCCCAAATTGTCGGACGGCTCTGTTTACAACATCCTCGTCTACGGTACAAGTTAAATATCCCAGAATGTGAAAAATGGATAAAGAAAATGTAGTACGTACGTACAATGGAATATCACTCAGCAATGAAATCTATGTCATCAGGCCCGTCGCGGCATAATGAGTGGATTCAGGTACGATGATTCTAAGTGAAATAAGTCACACAGAAAATGAAACATCATAAGATATCACTAATACAAGGAATGTAAACTAGGCTACACATGACCTAAATTACAAAACAGAACAGGGTCTCAAATTTAGAACACCAACTTATGCTTGCTTAAGGGGAAAGGTGAGTTGGGGTGCTGCATCAAACCAGAGATAGAAATTAGCACAGATACCTTTCCATAAGCCAAATATGTAATAGTCAAGACCTACCCCTTGCTCAACGAAATGGACTAAACACCCCATATTCAACGCCTAGGAATACACCTGACTAGTAAGAATCTTCAAACCCATGGATATATATGTCTCCATAAGAGAATGAAGCGTGTGTACAGCGGCATGAATGCAGCAGAGAATATCCGATAAATTCCATTATCAAAATGAATTACACAAACAAAACACAAGGACAGTGAAATAGAGAGCAATTCTTAAATAATTCATTCAGTGCTTGTGATGCAACCTGGATTTACCACATCTACACCCAGAGCTGAGTGAGACATAAGGTTGGGCACTTCGGGCTGATAGCATTGGTGAGGTTCGATGAGCAAATGCAGACCCTTTGAAGTCATACTGCATGGTACCCATTCCATGGGTCCCAACTCTCCAGGTTTAAGGGATTCTTCCTTCAGCTAAAACATGCATGGGAAACCCACAGTATGGTGCACCGTGTGACCGGGAAACGTTTTCAAATGCATCTCACTTTTCGTCCCCTTTTACTCGGCTTCACCATTCCAGACCGTTTACTAACACTCTCCCCACATGGAGAGTCAGTGCCTTTAACCTCCTGTTTGGCACAGTTTGCAATTTCTGCGCAAGATGAACAGGAATAGGGAGAACCAATGAGAGACTAGCTGTAGGTGTCTGCACGGGCAAATTTAACGCTCATTTCCCACCAGGAAGAGGAATTAACCAAAGGCTCAGCATGCCGTGCCGGAACCAGATTAGGGCCTGAACCAATCCTGCGGGTTTGCGGCCAGCTCACAAGATAGCAAGTTGAAGAAAGGAGCTCAGGGGCACTGTAACTCACAAACCTGCAGAGTCATAAATGACAGCTATCGTCCAAAAATATATTGAAGGAAGGCTGCGAAGACGATTTGTAAGCGGGACAGAATTGCAGGAAAACAATTTCGGGGGTAGACGGGAATTGCATTTAAAGCATAGGAAAAGAGGCCGAACGTCGACAATGATGCTCTTGGCCAAAAAGGGCGTATGCGTTTTTTCCTGAATATATTCAGGAAAAAACGCATACGCCCTTTTTGACCATCCAAGCAAGCATGTTAAAGAAATGTGCACTACAATAAACTCTCACTGCCCCCCGGTCAAAAGGGCCATCTGAAAAAAGTGTAAAATCCAGAAAGGCAGCACAGGCCATGGAGAACAGGTTGCCTTGTTATGCTGATGGGCGGGAAGGAAATTGCCAACAGCCGCTCTGGAGAAGTGTATGGTGTTTCATGGAACACCTAAAAAACAAAGCAACGGAGCCTACGGCACTTCCACTTATGATCCTATAGCTTAGGGAAATTAAAATCAAAAACACACAGCCACCCCAAAGTGTCGGACGGCTCTGTTTACAACATCCTCGTCTACGGTACAAGTTAAATATCCCAGAATGTGAAAAATGGATAAAGAAATTGTGGTACGTACGTACAATGGAATGTCACTCAGCAATGAAATCTATGTCATCAGGCCCGTCGTGGCATAATGAGTGGATTCAGGTACGATGATTCTAAGTGAAATAAGTCACACAGAAAATGAAACATCATATGATATCACTAATACACGGAATGTAATCTTGGCTACACATGAACTGAATTACAAAACAGAACAGGGTCTCAAATTTAGAAAACCAACTTATGTTTGCTTAAGGAGAAAGGTGAGTTGGGGTGCTGCATAAAACCAGAGATAGATATTAGCACAGATACCTTTCCATAAGCCAAATATGTAATAGTCAAGACCTACCCCTTGCTCAATGAAATGGACTAAACACCCCATATTCAAAGCCTAGGAATACACCTGACTAGTAAGAATCTTCAAACCCATGGATTTATATGTCTCCATAAGAGAATCAAGCGTGTGTACAGCTGCATGAAGGCAGCAGAGAAAATCCGATAAATCCCATTATCAAAATGAATTACACAAACAAAACACAAGGACAGTGAAATAGAGAGCAATTCTTAAATAATTCATTCAGGGCTTGTGATGCAACCTGGATTTACCTCATCTACACCCAGAGCTGAGTGAGACATAAGGTTGGGCACTTCGGGCTGATAGCATTGGTGAGGTTCGATGAGCAAATGCAGACCCTTTGAAGTCATACTGCATGGTACCCGTTCCATGGGTCCCAACTCTCCAGGTTTAAGGGATTCTTCCTTCAGCTAAAACATGCATGGGAAACCCACACTATGGTGCACCGTGTGACCGGGAAACGTTTTCAAATGCATCTCAGTTTTCGTCCCCTTTTACTCGGCTTCACCATTCCAGACCCTTTACTCACACTCTCCCCACTTGGAGAGTCAGTGCCTTTAACCTCCTGTTTGGCACAGTTTGCAATTTCTGCGCAAGATGAACAGGAATAGGGAGAACCAATGAGAGACTAGCTGTAGGTGTCTGCACGGGCAAATTTAACGCTCATTTCCCACCAGGAAGAGGAATTAACCAAAGGCTCAGCATGCCGTGCCGGAACCAGATTAGGGCCTGAAGCAATCCTGCGGGTTTGCGGCCAGCTCACAAGATAGCGAGTTGAAGAAAGGAGCTCAGGGGCACTGTAACTCACAAACCTGCAGAGTTATAAATGACAGCTACCGTCCAAAAATATATTGAAGGAAGGATGCGAAGTCGACTGGTAAGAGGGGCAGAATTGCAGGAATCGATTTCAGGGGGTAGACGGTAATTGCATTTAAAGCATAGGAAAAGAGGCAGAACGTCGACAATGATGCTCTTGGCCAAAAAGGGCGTATGCGTTATTTCCTGAATTTCGGGAAAAAACGCATACGCCCTTTTTGGCCAACCAAGCAAGCATCTTAAAGAAATCTGCACTACAATGAAGTCTTACTGCCCCCCGGTCAAAAGGGCCATCTGAAAAAAGTGTAAAATCCAGCAAGGCAGCACAGGCCATGGAGAACAGGTTGCCTTGTTATGCTGATGGGCGGGAAGTAAATTGCCAAGAGCCGCTCTGGAGAAGTGTATGGTGTTTCATGGAACACCTAAAAAACAAAGCAACGGAGCCTACGGCACTTCCACTTATGGTCCTATAGCTAGGGAAATTAAAATCAAAAACACACAGCCACCCCAAATTGTCGGACGGCTCTGTTTACAACATCCTTGTCTACGGTACAAGTTAAATATCCCAGAATGTGAAAAATGGATAAAGAAATTGTAGTACGTACGTACAATGGAATATCACTCAGCAATGAAATCTATGTCATCAGGCCCGTCGCGGCATAATGAGTGGATTCAGGTACGATGATTCTAAGTGAAATAAGTCACACAGAAAATGAAACATCATAAGATATCACTAATACAAGGAATGTAAACTTGGCTACACATGACCTAAATTACAAAACAGAACAGGGTCTCAAATTTAGAACACCAACTTATGCTTGCTTAAGGGGAAAGGTGAGTTGGGGTGCTGCATCAAACCAGAGATAGAAATTAGCACAGATACCTTTCCATAAGCCAAATATGTAATAGTCAAGACCTACCGCTTGCTCAACGAAATGGACTAAACACCCCATATTCAACGCCTAGGAATACACCTGACTAGTAAGAATCTTCAAACCCATGGATATATATGTCTCCATAAGAGAATGAAGCGTGTGTACAGCGGCATGAATGCAGCAGAGAATATCCGATAAATCCCATTATCAAAATGAATTACACAAACAAAACACAAGGACAGTGAAATAGAGAGCAATTCTTAAATAATTCATTCAGTGCTTGTGATGCAACCTGGATTTACCACATCTACACCCAGAGCTGAGTGAGACATAAGGTTGGGCACTTCGGGCTGATAGCATTGGTGAGGTTCGATGAGCAAATGCAGACCCTTTGAAGTCATACTGCATGGTACCCATTCCATGGGTCCCAACTCTCCAGGTTTAAGGGATTCTTCCTTCAGCTAAAACATGCATGGGAAACACACAGTATGGTGCACCGTGTGACCGGGAAACGTTTTCAAATGCATCTCACTTTTCGTCCCCTTTTACTCGGCTTCACCATTCCAGACCCTTTACTCACACTCTCCCCACTTGGAGAGTCAGTGCCTTTAACCTCCTGTTTGGCACAGTTTGCAATTTCTGCGCAAGATGAACAGGAATAGGGAGAACCAATGAGAGACTAGCTGTAGGTGTCTGCACGGGCAAATTTAACGCTCATTTCCCACCAGGAAGAGGAATTAACCAAAGGCTCAGCATGCCGTGCCGGAACCAGATTAGGGCCTGAACCAATCCTGCGGGTTTGCGGCCAGCTCACAAGATAGCAAGTTGAAGAAAGGAGCTCAGGGGCACTGTAACTCACAAACCTGCAGAGTCATAAATGACAGCTATCGTCCAATAATATATTGAAGGAAGGCTGCGAAGACGATTTGTAAGCGGGACAGAATTGCAGGAAAACAATTTCGGGGGTAGACGGGAATTGCATTTAAAGCATAGGAAAAGAGGCCGAACGTCGACAATGATGCTCTTGGCCAAAAAGGGCGTAAGCGTTTTTTCCTGAATATATTCAGGAAAAAACGCATACGCCCTTTTTGACCATTCAAGCAAGCATGTTAAAGAAATGTGCACTACAATAAACTCTCACTGCCCCCCGGTCAAAAGGGCCATCTGAAAAAAGTGTAAAATCCAGAAAGGCAGCACAGGCCATGGAGAACAGGTTGCCTTGTTATGCTGATGGGCGGGAAGGAAATTGCCAACAGCCGCTCTGGAGAAGTGTATGGTGTTTCATGGAACACCTAAAAAACAAAGCAACGGAGCCTACGGCACTTCCACTTATGATCCTATAGCTTAGGGAAATTAAAATCAAAAACACACAGCCACCCCAAAGTGTCGGACGGCTCTGTTTACAACATCCTCGTCTACGGTACAAGTTAAATATCCCAGAATGTGAAAAATGGATAAAGAAATTGTGGTACGTACGTACAATGGAATATCACTCAGCAATGAAATCTATGTCATCAGGCCCGTCGCGGCATAATGAGTGGATTCAGGTACGATGATTCTAAGTGAAATAAGTCACACAGAAAATGAAACATCATAAGATATCACTAATACAAGGAATGTAAACTTGGCTACACATGACCTAAATTACAAAACAGAACAGGGTCTCAAATTTAGAAAACCAACTTATGCTTGCTTAAGGGGAAAGGTGAGTTGGGGTGCTGCATCAAACCAGAGATAGAAATTAGCACAGATACCTTTCCATAAGCCAAATATGTAATAGTCAAGACCTACCCCTTGCTCAACGAAATGGACTAAACACCCCATATTCAACGCCTAGGAATACACCTGACTAGTAAGAATCTTCAAACCCATGGATATATATGTCTCCATAAGAGAATGAAGCATGTGTACAGCGGCATGAATGCAGCAGAGAATATCCGATAAATCCCATTATCAAAATGAATTACACAAACAAAACACAAGGACAGTGAAATAGAGAGCAATTCTTAAATAATTCATTCAGTGCTTGTGATGCAACCTGGATTTACCACATCTACACCCAGAGCTGAGTGAGACATAAGGTTGGGCACTTCTGGCTGATAGCATTGGTGAGGTTCGATGAGCAAATGCAGACCCTTTGAAGTCATACTGCATGGTACCCATTCCAAGGGTCCCAACTCTCCAGGTTTAAGGGATTCTTCCTTCAGCTAAAACATGCATGGGAAACCCACAGTATGGTGCACCGTGTGACCGGGAAACGTTTTCAAATGCATCTCACTTTTCGTCCCCTTTTACTCAGCTTCACCATTCCAGACCCTTTACTAACACTCTCCCCACTTGGAGAGTCAGTGCCTTTAACCTCCTGTTTGGCACAGTTTGCAATTTCTGCGCAAGATTAACAGCAATAGGGAGAACCAATGAGAGACTAGCTGTAGGTGTCTGCACGGGCAAATTTAATGCTCATTTCCCACCAGGAAGTGGAATTAACCAAATGCTCAGCATGCCGTGCCGGAACTAGATTAGGGCCTGAAGAAATCCTGCGGGTTTGCGGCCAGCTCACAAGATAGCGAGTTGAAGAAAGGAGCTCAGGGGCACTGTAACTCACAAACCTGCAGAGTTATAAATGACAGCTATCGTCCAAAAATATATTGAAGGAAGGCTGCGAAGACGACTTGTAAGCGGGGCAGAATTGCAGGAAAACAATTTCGGGGGTAGACGGGAATTGCATTTAAAGCATAGGAAAAGAGGCAGAACGTCGACAATGATGCTCTTGGCCAAAAAGGGCGTATGCATTATTTCCTGAATTTCAGGAAAAAACGCATACGCCCTTTTTGGCCAACCAAGCAAGCATGTTAAAGAAATCTGCACTACAATGAAGTCTCACTGCCCCCCGGTCAAAAGGGCCATCTGAAAAAAGTGTAAAATCCAGAAAGGCAGCACAGGCCATGGAGAACAGGGAGCCTTGTTATGCTGTCGGGCGGGACGTAAATTGCCAACAGCCGCTCTGGAGAATTGTATGGTGTTTCCTGGAACACCTAAAAAACAAAGCAACGGAGCCTACGGACTTCCACTTATGGTCCTATAGCTTAGGGAAATTAAAATCAAAAACACACAGCCACCCCAAAGTTTCAGAGGGCTCTGTTTACAAGAACCTCGTCTACGGTACAAGTTAAATATCCCAGAAAGTGAAAAATGGATAAAGAAGATGTGGTACGTACGTACAATGGAATATCACTCACCAATGAAATCTATGTCATCTGGCCCATCGTGGCATAATGAGTGGATTCAGGTACGATGATTCTAAGTGAAATAAGTCACACAGAAAATGAAACATCATATGATATCACTAATACACGGAATGTAATCTTGGCTACACATGAACTGAATTACAAACAGAACAGGGTCTCAAATTTAGAAAACCAACTTATGTTTGCTTAAGGAGAAAGGTGAGTTGGGGTGCTGCATAAAACCAGAGATAGATATTAGCACAGATACCTTTCCATAAGCCAAATATGTAATAGTCAAGACCTACCCCTTGCTCAATGAAATGGACTAAACACCCCATATTCAAAGCCTAGGAATACACCTGACTAGTAAGAATCTTCAAACCCATGGATTTATATGTCTCCATAAGAGAATCAAGCGTGTGTACAGCTGCATGAAGGCAGCAGAGAAAATCCGATAAATCCCATTATCAAAATGAATTACAAAAACAAAACACAAGGACAGTGAAATAGAGAGCAATTCTTAAATAATTCATTCAGGGCTTGTGATGCAACCTGGATTTACCTCATCTACACCCAGAGCTGAGTGAGACATAAGGTTGGGCACTTCGGGCTGATAGCATTGGTGAGGTTCGATGAGCAAATGCAGACCCTTTGAAGTCATACTGCATGGTACCCGTTCCATGGGTCCCAACTCTCCAGGTTTAAGGGATTCTTCCTTCAGCTAAAACATGCATGGGAAACCCACACTATGGTGCACCGTGTGACCGGGAAACGTTTTCAAATGCATCTCAGTTTTCGTCCCCTTTTACTCGGCTCATCATTCCAGACCCTTTACTAACACTCTCCCCACTTGGAGAGTCAGTGCCTTTAACCTCCTATTTGGCACAGTTTGCAATTTCTGCGCAAGATGAACAGGAATAGGGAGAACCAATGAGAGACTAGCTGTAGGTGTCTGCACGGGCAAATTTAACGCTCATTTCCCACCAGGAAGAGGAATTAACCAAAGGCTCAGCATGCCGTGCCGGAACCAGATTAGGGCCTGAAGCAATCCTGCGGGTTTGCGGCCAGCTCACAAGATAGCGAGTTGAAGAAAGGAGCTCAGGGGCACTGTAACTCACAAACCTGCAGAGTTATAAATGACAGCTACCGTCCAAAAATATATTGAAGGAAGGCTGCGAAGTCGACTGGTAAGCGGGGCAGAATTGCAGGAATCGATTTCAGGGGGTAGACGGGAATTGCATTTAAAGCATAGGAAAAGAGGCAGAACGTCGACAATGATGCTCTTGGCCAAAAAGGGCGTATGCGTTTTTTCCTGAATATATTCAGGAAAAAACGCATACGCCCTTTTTGGCCAACCAAGCAAGCATGTTAAAGAAATCTGCACTAAAATGAAGTCTCACTGCCCCCCGGTCAAAAGGGCCATCTGAAAAAAGTGTAAAATCCAGAAAGTCAGCACAGGCCATGGAGAAGAGGGAGCCTTTTTATGCTGATGGGCGGGATGTAAATTGCCAACAGCAGCTCTGGAGAAGTGTATGGTGTTTCCTGGAACACCTAAAAAACAAAGCAACGGAGCCTACGGCACTTCCACTTATGGTCCTATAGCTTAGGGAATTTAAAATCAAAAACACACAGCCACCCCAAAGTGTCGGACGGCTCTGTTTACAAGAACCTCGTCTACGGTACATGTTAAATATCCCAGAATGTGAAAAATGGATAAAGAAGTTGTGGTACGTACGTACAAAGGCATATCACTCAGCAATGAAATCTATGTCATCAGGCCCGTCGCGGCATAATGAGTGGATTCAGGTACGATGATTCTAAGTGAAATAAATCACACAGAAAATGAAACATCATAAGATATCACTAATACAAGGAATGTAAACTTGGCTACACATGACCTGAATTGCAAAACAGAACAGGGTCTCAAATTTAGAACACCAACTTATGCTTGCTTAAGGGGAAAGGTGAGTTGGGGTGCTGCATAAAACCAGAGATAGAAATTAGCACAGATACCTTTCCATAAGCCAAATATGTAATAGTCGAGACCTACACCTTGCTCAAAGAAATGGACTAAACACCGCATATTCAACGCCTAGGAATACATCCGACTACTAAGAATCATCAAACCCATGGATTTATATGTCTCCGTAAGAGAATGAAGCGTGTGTACAGCGGCATGAATGCAGCAGAGGAAATCCGATAAATACAATTATCAAAATGAATTACAAAAACTAAACTCAAGGACAGTAAAATAGAGAGCAATTCTTAAATAATTCATTCAGGGCTTGTGATGCAACCTGGATTTACCACATCTACACCCAGAGCTGAGTGAGACACAAGGTTGGGCACTTCTGGCTGATAGCATTGGTGAGGTTCGATGAGCAAATGCAGACCCTTTGAAGTCATACTGCATGGTACCCGTTCCATGGGTCCCAACTCTCCAGGTTTAAGGGATTCTTCCTTCAGCTAAAACATGCATGGGAAACCCACAGTATGGTGCACCGTGTGACCGGGAAACGTTTTAAATGCATCTCAGTTTTCGTTCACTTTTACTCGGGTTCACCATTCCAGACCCTTTACTCACACTCTCCCCACTTGGAGAGTCAGTGCCTTTAACCTCCTGTTTGGCACAGTTTGCAATTTCTGCGCAACATGAACAGGAATAGGGAGAACCAATGAGAGACTAGCTGTAGGTGTCTGCACGGGCAAATTTAACGCTCATTTCCCACCAGGAAGACGAATTAATCAAAGGCTCAGCATGCCGTGCTGGAACCAGATTAGGGCCTGAAGCAATCCTGAGGGTTTGCGGCCAGCTCACAAGATAGCGAGTTGAAGAAAGGAGCTCAGGGGCACTGTAACTCACAAACCTGCAGAGTTATAAATGACAGCTACCGTCCAGAAATATATTGAAGGTAGGCTGCGAAGACGACTTGTAAGCGGAGCAGAATTGCAGGAAAACGATTTCAGGGGGTAGACGGGAATTGCATTTAAAGCATAGGAAAAGAGGCAGAACGTCGACAATGATGCTCTTGGCCAAAAAGGGCGTATGCGTTATTTCCTGAATTTCAGGAAAAAACGCATACGCACTTTTTGGCCAACCAAGCAAGCATCTTAAAGAAATCTGCACTACAATGAAGTCTTACTGCCCCCCGGTCAAAAGGGCCATCTGAAAAAAGTATAAAATCCAGAAAGGCAGCACAGGCCATGGAGAACAGGTTGCCTTGTTATGCTGATGGGCGGGAAGTAAATTGCCAAGAGCTGCTCTGGAGAAGTGTATGGTGTTTCATGGAACACCTAAAAAACAAAGCAACGGAGCCTACGGCACTTCCACTTATGGTCCTATAGCTTAGGGATATTAAAATCAAAAACACACAGCCACCCCAAAGTGTCGGACGGCTCTGTTTACAACATCCTCGTCTACGGTACATGTTAAATATCCCAGAATGTGAAAAATGGATAAAGAAATTGTGGTACGTACGTACAATGGAATATCACTCAGCAATGAAATCTATGTCATCAGGCCCGTCGCGGCATAATGAGTGGATTCAGGTACGATGATTCTAAGTGAAATAAGTCACACAGAAAATGAAACATCATAAGATATCACTAATACAAGGAATGTAAACTTGGCTACACATGACCTAAATTACAAAACAGAACAGGGTCTAAAATTTAGAACACCAACTTATGCTTGCTTAAGGGGAAAGGTGAGTTGGGGTGCTGCATCAAACCAGAGATAGAAATTAGCACAGATACCTTTCCATAAGCCAAATATGTAATAGTCAAGACCTACCGCTTGCTCAACGAAATGGACTAAACACCCCATATTCAACGCCTAGGAATACACCTGACTAGTAAGAATCTTCAAACCCATGGATATATATGTCTCCATAAGAGAATGAAGCGTGTGTACAGCGGCATGAATGCAGCAGAGAATATCCGATAAATCCCATTATCAAAATGAATTACACAAACAAAACACAAGGACAGTGAAATAGAGAGCAATTCTTAAATAATTCATTCAGTGTTTGTGATGCAACCTGGATTTACCACATCTACACCCAGAGCTGAGTGAGACATAAGGTTGGGCACTTCGGGCTGATAGCATTGGTGAGGTTCGATGAGCAAATGCAGACCCTTTGAAGTCATACTGCATGGTACCCATTCCATGGGTCCCAACTCTCCAGGTTTAAGGGATTCTTCCTTCAGCTAAAACATGCATGGGAAACCCACAGTATGGTGCACCATGTGACCGGGAAACGTTTTCAAATGCATCTCACTTTTCGTCCCCTTTTACTCGGCTTCACCATTCCAGACCCTTTACTAACACTCTCCCCACTTGGAGAGTCAGTGCCTTTAACCTCCTGTTTGGCACAGTTTGCAATTTCTGCGCAAGATGAACAGGAATAGGGAGAACCAATGAGAGACTAGCTGTAGGTGTCTGCACGGGCAAATTTAACGCTCATTTCCCACCAGGAAGAGGAATTAACCAAAGGCTCAGCATGCCGTGCCGGAACCAGATTAGGGCCTGAACCAATCCTGCGGGTTTGCGGGCAGCTCACAAGATAGCAAGTTGAAGAAAGGAGCTCAGGGGCACTGTAACTCACAAACCTGCAGAGTCATAAATGACAGCTATCGTCCAAAAATATATTGAAGGAAGGCTGCGAAGACGATTTGTAAGCGGGACAGAATTGCAGGAAAACAATTTCGGGGGTAGACGGGAATTGCATTTAAAGCATAGGAAAAGAGGCAGAACGTCGACAATGATGCTCTTGGCCAAAAAGGGCGTAAGCTTTTTTTCCTGAATATATTCAGGAAAAAACGCATACGCCCTTTTTGGCCATCCAAGCAAGCATGTTAAAGAAATGTGCACTACAATAAACTCTCACTGCCCCCCGGTCAAAAGGGCCATCTGAAAAAAGTGTAAAATCCAGAAATGCAGCACAGGCCATGGAGAACAGGGAGCCTTGTTATGCTGATGGGTGGGATGTAAATTGCCAACAGCCACTCTGGAGAAGTGTATGGTGTTTCGTGAAACACCTAAAAAACAAAGCAACCGAGCCTACGGACTTCCACTTATGGTCCTATAGCTTAGGGAAATTAAAATCAAAAACACACAGCCACCCCAAAGTTTCAGAGGGCTCTGTTTACAAGAACCTCGTCTACGGTACAAGTTAAATATCCCAGAAAGCGAAAAATGGATAAAGAAGATGTGGTACGTACGTACAAAGGAATATCACTCACCAATGAAATCTATGTCATCTGGCCCATCGTGGCATAATGAGTGGATTCAGGTACGATGATTCTAAGTGAAATAAGTCACACAGAAAATGAAACATCATATGATATCACTAATACACGGAATGTAATCTTGGCTACACATGAACTGAATTACAAAACAGAACAGGGTCTCAAATTTAGAAAACCAACTTATGTTTGCTTAAGGGGAAAGGTGAGTTGGGGTGCTGCGTAAAACCAGAGATGATATTAGCACAGATACCATTCAATAAGTTAAATATGTAATAGTCCAGACCTACCGCTTGCTCAACGAAATGGGATAAACACCCTATATTCAACGCCTAGGAATACACCTGACTAGTAAGAATCTTCAAACACATGGATTTATATGTCTCCATAAGAGAATCAAGCGTGTGTACAGCTGCATGAAGGCAGCAGAGAAAATCCGATAAATCCCATTATCAAAATGAATTACAAAAACAAAACACAAGGACAATGAATTAGAGAGCAATTCTTAAATAATTCATTCAGGGCTTGTGATGCAACCTGGATTTACCTCATCTACACCCAGAGCTGAGTGAGACATAAGGTTGGGCACTTCAGGCTGATAGCATTGGTGAGGTTCGATGAGCAAATGCAGACCATTTGAAGTCATACTGCATGGTACCCGTTCCATGGGTCCCAACTCTCCAGGTTTAAGGGATTCCTCCTTCAGCTAAAACATGCATGGGGAACCCACAGTATGGTGCACCGTGTGACCGGGAAACATTTTAAATGTATCTCAGTTTTCGTCCCCTTTTACTCGGGTTCACCATTCCAGACCCTTTACTCACACTCTCCCCACTTGGAGAGTCAGTGCCTTTAACCTCCTGTTTGGCACAGTTTGCAATTTCTGCGCAACATGAACTGGAATAGGGAGAACCAATGAGAGACTAGCTGTAGGTGTCTGCACGGGCAAATTTAAGGCTCATTTCCCACCAGGAAGACGAATTAATCAAAGGCTCAGCATGCCGTGCCGGAACCAGATTAGGGCCTGAAGCAATCCTGAGGGTTTGCGGCCAGCTCACAAGATAGCGAGTTGAAGAAAGGAGCTCAGGGGCACTGTAACTCACAAACCTGCAGAGTTATAAATGACAGCTACCGTCCAGAAATATATTGAAGGTAGGCTGCGAAGACGACTTGTAAGCGGAGCAGAATTGCAGGAAAACGATTTCAGGGGGTAGACGGGAATTGCATTTAAAGCATAGGAAAAGAGGCAGAACGTCGACAATGATGCTCTTGGCCAAAAAGGGCGTATGCGTTATTTCCTGAATTTCAGGAAAAAACGCATACGCACTTTTTGGCCAACCAAGCAAGCATCTTAAAGAAATCTGCACTACAATGAAGTCTTACTGCCCCCCGGTCAAAAGGGCCATCTGAAAAAAGTATAAAATCCAGAAAGGCAGCACAGGCCATGGAGAACAGGTTGCCTTGTTATGCTGATGGGCGGGAAGGAAATTGCCAACAGCCGCTCTGGAGAAGTGTATGGTGTTTCATGGAACACCTAAAAAACAAAGCAACGGAGCCTACGGCACTTCCACTTATGATCCTATAGCTTAGGGAAATTAAAATCAAAAACACACAGCCACCCCAAAGTGTCGGACGGCTCTGTTTACAACATCCTCGTCTACGGTACAAGTTAAATATCCCAGAATGTGAAAAATGGATAAAGAAATTGTGGTACGTACGTACAATGGAATATCACTCAGCAATGAAATCTATGTCATCAGGCCCGTCGCGGCATAATGAGTGGATTCAGGTACGATGATTCTAAGTGAAATAAGTCACACAGAAAATGAAACATCATAAGATATCACTAATACAAGGAATGTAAACTTGGCTACACATGACCTAAATTACAAAACAGAACAGGGTCTCAAATTTAGAAAACCAACTTATGCTTGCTTAAGGGGAAAGGTGAGCTGGGGTGCTGCATCAAACCAGAGATAGAAATTAGCACAGATACCTTTCCATAAGCCAAATATGTAATAGTCAAGACCTACCCCTTGCTCAACGAAATGGACTAAACACCCCATATTCAACGCCTAGGAATACACCTGACTAGTAAGAATCTTCAAACCCATGGATATATATGTCTCCATAAGAGAATGAAGCGTGTGTACAGCGGCATGAATGCAGCAGAGAATATCCGATAAATCCCATTATCAAAATGAATTACACAAACAAAACACAAGGACAGTGAAATAGAGAGCAATTCTTAAATAATTCATTCAGGGCTTGTGATGCAACCTGGATTTACCACATCTACACCCAGAGCTGAGTGAGACATAAGGTTGGGCACTTCTGGCTGATAGCATTGGTGAGGTTCGATGAGCAAATGCAGACCCTTTGAAGTCATACTGCATGGTACCCATTCCAAGGGTCCCAACTCTCCAGGTTTAAGGGATTCTTCCTTCAGCTAAAACATGCATGGGAAACCCACAGTATGGTGCACCGTGTGACCGGGAAACGTTTTCAAATGCATCTCAGTTTTCGTCCCCTTTTACTCGGCTTCACCATTCCAGACCCTTTACTAACACTCTCCCCACTTGGAGAGTCAGTGCCTTTAACCTCCTGTTTGGCACAGTTTGCAATTTCTGCGCAAGATGAACAGCAATAGGGAGAACCAATGAGAGACTAGCTGTAGGTGTCTGCACGGGCAAATTTAATGCTCATTTCCCACCAGGAAGAGGAATTAACCAAAGGCTCAGCATGCCGTGCCGGAACTAGATTAGGGCCTGAAGCAATCCTGCGGGTTTGCGGCCAGCTCACAAGATAGCGAGTTGAAGAAAGGAGCTCAGGGGCACTGTAACTCACAAACCTGCAGAGTTATAAATGACAGCAATCGTCCAAAAATATATTGAAGGAAGGCTGCGAAGACGACTTGTAAGCGTGGCAGAATTGCAAAAAAACAATTTCGGGGGTAGACGGGAATTGCATTTAAAGCATAGGAAAAGAGGCAGAACGTCGACAATGATGCTCTTGGCCAAAAATGGCGTAAGCGATTTTTCCTGAATATATTCAGGAAAAAACGCATACGCACTTTTTGGCCAGCCAAGCAAGCATGTTAAAGAAATGTGCACCACAATGAACTCTCACTGCCCCCCGGTCAAAAGGGCCATCTGAAAAAAGTGTAAAATCCAGAAATGCAGCACAGGCCATGGAGAACAGGGAGCCTTGTTATGCTGATGGGTGGGATGTAAATTGCCAACAGCCACTCTGGAGAAGTGTATGGTGTTTCGTGAAACACCTAAAAAACAAAGCAACGGAGCCTACGGACTTCCACTTATGGTCCTATAGCTTAGGGAAATTAAAATCAAAAACACACAGCCACCCCAAAGTTTCAGAGGGCTCTGTTTACAAGAACCTCGTCTACGGTACAAGTTAAATATCCCAGAAAGCGAAAAATGGATAAAGAAGATGTGGTACGTATGTACAATGGAATATCACTCACCAATGAAATCTATGTCATCTGGCCCATCGTGGCATAATGAGTGGATTCAGGTACGATGATTCTAAGTGAAATAAGTCACACAGAAAATGAAACATCATATGATATCACTAATACACGGAATGTAATCTTGGCTACACATGAACTGAATTACAAAACAGAACAGGGTCTCAAATTTAGAAAACCAACTTATGTTTGCTTAAGGGGAAAGGTGAGTTGGGGTGCTGCATAAAACCAGAGATAGATATTAGCACAGATACCATTCAATAAGTTAAATATGTAATAGTCCAGACCTACCGCTTGCTCAACAAAATGGGATAAACACCCTATATTCAACGCCTAGGAATACACCTGACTAGTAAGAATCTTCAAACACATGGATTTATATGTATCCATAAGAGAATCAAGCGTGTGTAGAGCTGCATGAAGGCAGCAGAGAAAATCCGATAAATCCCATTATCAAAATGAATTACAAAAACAAAACACAAGGACAGTGAATTAGAGAGCAATTCTTAAATAATTCATTCAGGGCTTGTGATGCAACCTGGATTTACCTCATCTACACCCAGAGCTGAGTGAGACATAAGGTTGGGCACTTCAGGCTGATAGCATTGGTGAGGTTCGATGAGCAAATGGAGACCATTTGAAGTCATACTGCATGGTACCCGTTCCATGGGTCCCAACTCTCCAGGTTTAAGGGATTCTTCCTTCAGCTAAAACATGCATGGGGAACCCACAGTATGGTGCACCGTGTGACCGGGAAACATTTTAAATGTATCTCAGTTTTCGTCCCCTTTTACTCGGGTTCACCATTCCAGACCCTTTACTCACACTCTCCCCACTTGGAGAGTCAGTGCCTTTAACCTCCTGTTTGGCACAGTTTGCAATTTCTGCGCAACATGAACTGGAATAGGGAGAACCAATGAGAGACTAGCTGTAGGTGTCTGCACGGGCAAATTTAAGGCTCATTTCCCACCAGGAAGACGAATTAATCAAAGGCTCAGCATGCCGTGCCGGAACCAGATTAGGGCCTGAAGCAATCCTGAGGGTTTGCGGCCAGCTCACAAGATAGCGAGTTGAAGAAAGGAGCTCAGGGGCACTGTAACTCACAAACCTGCAGAGTTATAAATGACAGCTACCGTCCAGAAATATATTGAAGGTAGGCTGCGAAGACAACTAGTAAGCGGAGCAGAATTGCAGGAAAACGATTTCAGGGGGTAGACGGGAATTGCATTTAAAGCATAGGAATATAGGCAGAACGTCGACAATGATGCTCTTGGCCAAAAAGGGCGTATGCGTTATTTCCTGAATTTCAGGAAAAAACGCATACGCTCTTTTTGGCCAACCAAGCAAGCATGTTAAAGAAATGTGCACTACAATAAACTCTCACTGCCCCCCGGTCAAAAGTGCCATCTGAAAAAAGTGTAAAATCCAGAAAGGCAGCACAGGCCATGGAGAACAGGTTGCCTTGTTATGCTGATGGGCGGGAAGGAAATTGCCAACAGCCGCTCTGGAGAAGTGTATGGTGTTTCATGGAACACCTAAAAAACAAAGCAACGGAGCCTACGGCACTTCCACTTATGGTCCTATAGCTTAGGGAAATTAAAATCAAAAACACACAGCCACCCCAAAGTGTCGGACGGCTCTGTTTACAACATCCTCGTCTACAGTACAAGTTAAATATCCCAGAATGTGAAAAATGGATAAAGAAATTGTGGTACGTACGTACAATGGAATATCACTCAGCAATGAAATCTATGTCATCAGGCCCGTCGCGGCATAATGAGTGGATTCAGGTACGATGATTCTAAGTGAAATAAGTCACACAGAAAATGAAACATCATAAGATATCACTAATACAAGGAATGTAAACTTGGCTACACATGACCTAAATTACAAAACAGAACAGGGTCTCAAATTTAGAAAACCAACTTATGCTTGCTTAAGGGGAAAGGTGAGTTGGGGTGCTGCATCAAACCAGAGATAGAAATTAGCACAGATACCTTTCCATAAGCCAAATATGTAATAGTCATGACCTACCCCTTGCTCAACGAAATGGACTAAACACCCCATATTCAACGCCTAGGAATACACCTGACTAGTAAGAATCTTCAAACCCATGGATATATATGTCTCCATAAGAGAATGAAGCGTGTGTACAGCGGCATGAATGCAGCAGAGAATATCCGATAAATCCCATTATCAAAATGAATTACACAAACAAAACACAAGGACAGTGAAATAGAGAGCAATTCTTAAATAATTCATTCAGGGCTTGTGATGCAACCTGGATTTACCACATCTACACCCAGAGCTGAGTGAGACATAAGGTTGGGCACTTCGGGCTGATAGCATTGGTGAGGTTCGATGAGCAAATGCAGACCCTTTGAAGTCATACTGCATGGTACCCATTCCAAGGTTCCCAACTCTCCAGGTTTAAGGGATTCTTCCTTCAGCTAAAACATGCATGGGAAACCCACAGTATGGTGCACCGTGTGACCGGGACACGTTTTCAAATGCATCTCAGTTTTCGTCCCCTTTTACTCGGCTTCACCATTCCAGACCCTTTACTAACACTCTCCCCACTTGGAGAGTCAGTGCCTTTAACCTCCTGTTTGGCACAGTTTGCAATTTCTGCGCAAGATGAACAGCAATAGGGAGAACCAATGAGAGACTAGCTGTAGGTGTCTGCACGGGCAAATTTAATGCTCATTTCCCACCAGGAAGAGGAATTAACCAAAGGCTCAGCATGCCGTGCCGGAACCAGATTAGGGCCTGAAGCAATCCTGCGGGTTTGCGGCCAGCTCACAAGATAGCGAGTTGAAGAAAGGAGCTCAGGGGCACTGTAACTCACAAACCTGCAGAGTTATAAATGACAGCTATCGTCCAAAAATATATTGAAGGAAGGCTGCGAAGACGACTTGTAAGCGGGGCAGAATTGCAGGAAAACAATTTCGGGGGTAGACGGGAATTGCATTTAAAGCATAGGAAAAGAGGTAGAACGTCGACAATGATGCTCTTGGCCAAAAAGGGCGTAAGCGTTTTTTCCTGAATATGTTCAGGAAAAAACGCATATGCCCTTTTTGGCCAGCCAAGCAAGCATGTTAAAGAAATCTGCACTACAATGAACTCTCACTGCCCCCCGGTCAAAAGGGCCATCTGAAAAAAGTGTAAAATCCAGAAATGCAGCACAGGCCATGGAGAACAGGGAGCCTTGTTATGCTGTCGGGCGGGATGTAAATTGCCAACAGCCGCTCTGGAGAAGTGTATGGTGTTTCCGGGAACACCTAAAAAACAAAGCAACCGAGCCTACGGCACTTCCACTTATGGTCCTATAGCTTAGGGAAATTAAAATCAAAAACACACAGCCACCCCAAAGTGTCGGACGGCTCTGTTTACAAGAACCTCGTCTACGGTACAAGTTAAATATCCCAGAAAGCGAAAAATGGATAAGAAGTTGCGGTACGTACGTACAATGGAATATCACTCACCAATGAAGTCTATTTCATCTTGCCCGTCGTGGCATAATCAGTGGATTCAGGTACGATGATTCTAAGTGAAATAAGTCACACAGAAAATGAAACATCATATGATATCACTAATACACGGAATGTAATCTTGGCTACACATGAACTGAATTACAAAACAGAACAGGGTCTCAAATTTAGAACACCAACTTACGCTTGCTTAAGGGGAAAGGTGAGTTGGGGTGCTGCATAAAACCAGAGATAGATATTAGCACAGATACCATTCCATAAGTTAAATATGTAATAGTCCAGACCTACCGCTTGCTCAACGAAATGGGATAAACACCCTATATTCAACGCCTAGGAATACACCTGACTAGTAAGCATCTTCAAACACATGGATTTATATGTCTCCATAAGAGAATCAAACGTGTGTACAGCTGCATGAAGGCAGCAGAGAAAATCCGATAAATCCCATTATCAAAATGAATTACAAAAACAAAACACAAGGACAGTGAATTAGAGAGCAATTCTTAAATAATTCATTCAGGGCTTGTGATGCAACCTGGATTTACCTCATCTACACCCAGAGCTGAGTGAGACATAAGGTTGGGCACTTCAGGCTGATAGCATTGGTGAGGTTCGATGAGCAAATGCAGACCATTTGAAGTCATACTGCATGGTACCCGTTCCATGGGTCCCAACTCTCCAGGTTTAAGGGATTCTTCCTTCAGCTAAAACATGCATGGGGAACCCACAGTATGGGGCACCGTGTGACCGGGAAACATTTAAAATGTATCTCAGTTTTCGTCCCCTTTTACTCGGGTTCACCATTCCAGACCCTTTACTCACACTCTCCCCACTTGGAGAGTCAGTGCCTTTAACCTCCTGTTTGGCACAGTTTGCAATTTCTGCGCAACATGAACTGGAATAGGGAGAACCAATGAGAGACTAGCTGTAGGTGTCTGCACGGGCAAATTTAAGGCTCATTTCCCACCAGGAAGACGAATTAATCAAAGGCTCAGCATGCCGTGCCGGAACCAGATTAGGGCCTGAAGCAATCCTGAGGGTTTGCGGCCAGCTCACAAGATAGCGAGTTGAAGAAAGGAGCTCAGGGGCACTGTAACTCACAAACCTGCAGAGTTATAAATGACAGCTACTGTCAAGAAATATATTGAAGGTAGGCTGCGAAGACGATTTGTAAGCGGAGCAGAATTGCAGGAAAACGATTTCAGGGGGTAGACGGGAATTGCATTTAAAGCATAGGAATATAGGCAGAACGTCGACAATGATGCTCTTGGCCAAAAAGGGCGTATGCGTTATTTCCTGAACTTCAGGAAAAAACGCATACGCCCTTTTTGGCCAACCAAGCAAGCATGTTAAAGAAATCTGCACTACAATGAAGTCTCACTGCCCCCCGGTCAAAAAGGCCATCTGAAAAATGTGTAAAATCCAGAAAGGCAGCACAGGCCATGGAGAACAGGTTGCCTTGTTATGCTGATGGGCGGGAAGTAAATTGCCAACAGCCGCTCTGGAGAAGTGTATGGTGTTTCATGGAACACCTAAAAAACAAAGCAACGGAGCCTACGGCACTTCCACTTATGGTCCTATAGCTTAGTGAATTTAAAATCAAAAACACACAGCCACCCCAAAGTGTCGGACGGCTCTGTTTACAACATCCTCGTCTACGTTACAAGTTAAATATCCCAGAATGTGAAAAATGGATAAAGAAATTGTGGTACGTACGTACAATGGAATATCACTCAGCAATGAAATCTATGTCATCAGGCCCGTCGCGGCATGATGAGTGGATTCAGGTACAATGATTCTAAGTGAAATAAGTCACACAGAAAATGAAATATCATAAGATATCACTAATACAAGGAATGTAAACTTGGCTACACATGACCTAAATTACAAAACAGAACAGGGTCTCAAATTTAGAAAACCAACTTATGCTTGCTTAAGGGGAAAGGTGAGTTGGGGTGCTGCATCAAACCAGAGATAGAAATTAGCACAGATACCTTTCCATAAGCCAAATATGTAATAGTCAAGACCTACCCCTTGCTCAACGAAATGGACTAAACACCCCATATTCAACGCCTAGGAATACACCTGACTAGTAAGAATCTTCAAACCCATGGATATATATGTCTCCATAAGAGAATGAAGCGTGTGTACAGCGGCATAAATGCAGCAGAGAATATCCGATAAATCCCATTATCAAAATGAATTACACAAACAAAACACAAGGACAGTGAAATAGAGAGCAATTCTTAAATAATTCATTCAGTGCTTGTGATGCAACCTGGATTTACCACATCTACACCCAGAGCTGAGTGAGACATAAGGTTGGGCACTTCTGGCTGATAGCATTGGTGAGGTTCGATGAGCAAATGCAGACCCTTTGAAGTCATACTGCATGGTACCCATTCCATGGGTCCCAACTCTCCAGGTTTAAGGGATTCTTCCTTCAGCTAAAACATGCATGGGAAACCCATAGTATGGTGCACCGTGTGACCGGGAAACGTTTTCAAATAAATCTCAATTTTCGTCCCCTTTTACTCGGCTTCACCATTCCAGACCCTTTACTCACACTCTCCCCACTTGGAGAGTCAGTGCCTTTAACCTCCTGTTTGACACAGTTTGCAATTTCTGTGCAAGATGAACAGGAATAGGGAGAACCAATGAGAGACTAGCTGTAGGTGTCTGCACGGGCAAATTTAACGCTCATTTCCAACCAGGAAGAGGAATTAACCAAAGGCTCAGCATGCCGTGCCGGAACCAGATTAAGGCCTGAAGCAATCCTGCGGGTTTGCGGCCAGCTCACAAGAAAGCGATTTGAAGAAAGGAGCTCAGGGGCACTGTAATTCACAAACCTGCAGAGTTATAAATGACAGCTATCGTCCAAAAATATATTGAAGGAAGGCTGCAAAGACGACTTGTAAGCGGGGCAGAACTGCAGGAAAACAATTTCGGGGGTAGACGGGAATTGCATTTAAAGCATAGGAAAAGAGGCAGAACGTCGACAATAATAAATTCAGGAAAAAACGCATATGCCCTTTTTGGCCAGCCAAGCAAGCATGTTAAAGAAATCTGCACTACAATGAACTCTCACTGCCCCCCGGTCAAAAGGGCCATCTGAAAAAAATGTAAAATCCAGAAATGCAGCACAGGCCATGGAGAACAGGGAGCCTTGTTATGCTGTCGGGTGGGATGTAAATTGCCAACAGCCGCTCTGGAGAAGTGTATGGTGTTTCCGGGTACACCTGAAAAACAAAGCAACCGAGCCTACGGCACTTCCACTTATGGTCCTATAGCTTAGGGAAATTAAAATCAAAAACACACAGCCACCCCAAAGTGTCGTACGGCTCTGTTTACAAGAACCTCGTCTACGGTACAAGTTAAATATCCCAGAAAGAGAAAAATGGATAAGAAGTTGCGGTACGTACGTACAATGGAATATCACTCACCAATGAAGTCTATTTCATCTTGCCCGTCGTGGCATAATCAGTGGATTCAGGTACGATTATTCTAAGTGAAATAAGTCACAGAAAATGAAACATCATAAGATATCACTAATACACCGAATGTAATCTTGGCTACACATGAACTGAATTACAAAACAGAACAGGGTCTCAAATTTAGAACACCAACTTATGCTTGCTTAAGGGGAAAGGTGAGTTGGGGTGCTGCATAAAACCAGAGATAGAAATTAGCACAGATACATTTCCATAAGCCAAATATGTAATAGTCAACACCTACCCCTTGCTCAACGAAATGGACTAAACACCACATATTCAACACCTAGGAATACATCTGACTAGTAAGAATCATCAAACCCATGGATTTATATGTCTCCGTAAGAGAATGAAGCGTGTGTACGGTGGCATGAATGCAGCAGAGAAAATCCGATAAATCCCATTATCAAACTGAATTACAAAAACAAAACTCAAGGACAGTGAAATAGAGAGCAATTCTTAAATAATTCATTCAGGGCTTGTGATGCAACCTGGATTTACCTCATCTAAACCCAGAGCTGAGTGAGACATAAGGTTGGACACTTCGGGCTGATAGCATTGGTGAGGTTCGATGAGCAAATGCAGACCATTTGAAGTCATACTGCATGGTACCCATTCCATGGGTCCCAACTCTCCAGGTTTAAGCGATTCTTCCTTCAGCTAAAGCATGCATGGGAAACCCACAGTATGGTGCACCGTGTGACCGGGAAACGTTTTCAAATGCATCTCAGTTTCTGTCCCCTTTTACTCGGGTTCACAATTCCAGACCCTTTACAAAAACTCTCCCCACTTGGAGAGTCAGTGCCTTTAACCTCCTGTTTGACACAGTTTGCAATTTCTGCGCAAGATGAACAGGAATAGGGAGAACCAATGAGAGACTAGCTGTAGGTGTCTGCACGTGCAAATTTAACGCTCATTTCCAACCAGGAAGAGGAATTAACCAAAGGCTCAGCATGCCATGCCGGAACCAGATTAAGGCCTGAAGCAATCCTGCGGGTTTGCGGCCAGCTCACAAGAAAGCGATTTGAAGAAAGGAGCTCAGGGGCACTGTAATTCACAAACCTGCAGAGTTATAAATGACAGCTATCGTCCAAAAATATATTGAAGGAAGGCTGCAAAGACGACTTGTAAGCGGGGCAGAACTGCAGGAAAACAATTTCGGGGGTAGACGGGAATTGCATTTAAAGCATAGGAAAAGAGGCAGAACGTCGACAATAATAAATTCAGGAAAAAACGCATATGCCCTTTTTGGCCAGCCAAGCAAGCATGTTAAAGAAATCTGCACTACAATGAACTCTCACTGCCCCCCGGTCAAAAGGGCCATCTGAAAAAAATGTAAAATCCAGAAATGAAGCACAGGCCATGGAGAACAGGGAGCCTTGTTATGCTGTCGGGTGGGATGTAAATTGCCAACAGCCGCTCTGGAGAAGTGTATGGTGTTTCCGGGTACACCTGAAAAACAAAGCAACCGAGCCTACGGCACTTCCACTTATGGTCCTATAGCTTAGGGAAATTAAAATCAAAAACACACAGCCACCCCAAAGTGTCGTACGGCTCTGTTTACAAGAACCTCGTCTACGGTACAAGTTAAATATCCCAGAAAGCGAAAAATGGATAAGAAGTTGCGGTACGTACGTACAATGGAATATCACTCACCAATGAAGTCTATTTCATCTTGCCCGTCGTGGCATAATCAGTGGATTCAGGTACGATGATTCTAAGTGAAATAAGTCACAGAAAATGAAACATCATAAGATATCACTAATACACCGAATGTAATCTTGGCTACACATGAACTGAATTACAAAACAGAACAGGGTCTCAAATTTAGAACACCAACTTATGCTTGCTTAAGGGGAAAGGTGAGTTGGGGTGCTGCATAAAACCAGAGATAGAAATTAGCACAGATACATTTCCATAAGCCAAATATGTAATAGTCAAGACCTACCCCTTGCTCAACGAAATGGACTAAACACCACATATTCAACACCTAGGAATACATCTGACTAGTAAGAATCATCAAACCCATGGATTTATATGTCTCCATAAGAGAATGAAGCGTGTGTACGGTGGCATGAATGCAGCAGAGAAAATCCGATAAATCCCATTATCAAACTGAATTACAAAAACAAAACTCAAGGACAGTGAAATAGAGAGCAATTCTTAAATAATTCATTCAGGGCTTGTGATGCAACCTGGATTTACCTCATCTAAACCCAGAGCTGAGTGAGACATAAGGTTGGACACTTCGGGCTGATAGCATTGGTGAGGTTCGATGAGCAAATGCAGACCATTTGAAGTCATACTGCATGGTACCCATTCCATGGGTCCCAACTCTCCAGGTTTAAGCGATTCTTCCTTCAGCTAAAGCATGCATGGGAAACCCACAGTATGGTGCACCGTGTGACCGGGAAACGTTTTCAAATGCATCTCAGTTTCTGTCCCCTTTTACTCGGGTTCACAATTCCAGACCCTTTACAAAAACTCTCCCCACTTGGAGAGTCAGTGCCTTTAACCTCCTGTTTGACACAGTTTGCAATTTCTGTGCAAGATGAACAGGAATAGGGAGAACCAATGAGAGACTAGCTGTAGGTGTCTGCACGTGCAAATTTAACGCTCATTTCCCACCAGGAAGAGGAATTAACCAAAGGCTCAGCATGCCGTGCCGGAACCAGATTAAGGCCTGAAGCAATCCTGCGGGTTTGCGGCCAGCTCACAAGAAAGCGATTTGAAGAAAGGAGCTCAGGGGCACTGTAATTCACAAACCTGCAGAGTTATAAATGACAGCTATCGTCCAAAAATATATTGAAGGAAGGCTGCAAAGACGACTTGTAAGCGGGGCAGAACTGCAGGAAAACAATTTCGGGGGTAGACGGGAATTGGATTTAAAGCATAGGAAAAGAGGCAGAACGTCGACAATAATAAATTCAGGAAAAAACGCATATGCCCTTTTTGGCCAGCCAAGCAAGCATGTTAAAGAAATCTGCACTACAATGAACTCTCACTGCCCCCCGGTCAAAAGGGCCATCTGAAAAAAATGTAAAATCCAGAAATGCAGCACAGGCCATGGAGAACAGGGAGCCTTGTTATGCTGTCGGGTGGGATGTAAATTGCCAACAGCCGCTCTGGAGAAGTGTATGGTGTTTCCGGGTACACCTGAAAAACAAAGCAACCGAGCCTACGGCACTTCCACTTATGGTCCTATAGCTTAGGGAAATTAAAATCAAAAACACACAGCCACCCCAAAGTGTCGTACGGCTCTGTTTACAAGAACCTCGTCTACGGTACAAGTTAAATATCCCAGAAAGCGAAAAATGGATAAGAAGTTGCGGTACGTACGTACAATGGAATATCACTCACCAATGAAGTCTATTTCATCTTGCCCGTCGTGGCATAATCAGTGGATTCAGGTACGATTATTCTAAGTGAAATAAGTCACAGAAAATTAAACATCATAAGATATCACTAATACACCGAATGTAATCTTGGCTACACATGAACTGAATTACAAAACAGAACAGGGTCTCAAATTTAGAACACCAACTTATGCTTGCTTAAGGGGAAAGGTGAGTTGGGGTGCTGCATAAAACCAGAGATAGAAATTAGCACAGATACATTTCCATAAGCCAAATATGTAATAGTCAAGACCTACCCCTTGCTCAACGAAATGGACTAAACACCACATATTCAACACCTAGGAATACATCTGACTAGTAAGAATCATCAAACCCATGGATTTATATGTCTCCGTAAGAGAATGAAGCGTGTGTACAGTGGCATGAATGCAGCAGAGAAAATCCGATAAATCCCATTATCAAACTGAATTACAAAAACAAAACTCAAGGACAGTGAAATAGAGAGCAATTCTTAAATAATTCATTCAGGGCTTGTGATGCAACCTGGATTTACCTCATCTAAACCCAGAGCTGAGTGAGACATAAGGTTGGACACTTCGGGCTGATAGCATTGGTGAGGTTCGATGAGCAAATGCAGACCATTTGAAGTCATACTGCATGGTACCCATTCCATGGGTCCCAACTCTCCAGGTTTAAGCGATTCTTCCTTCAGCTAAAGCATGCATGGGAAACCCACAGTATGGTGCACCGTGTGACCGGGAAACGTTTTCAAATGCATCTCAGTTTCTGTCCCCTTTTACTCGGGTTCACAATTCCAGACCCTTTACAAAAACTCTCCCCACTTGGAGAGTCAGTGCCTTTAACCTCCTGTTTGACACAGTTTGCAATTTCTGTGCAAGATGAACAGGAATAGGGAGAACCAATGAGAGACTAGCTGTAGGTGTCTGCACGTGCAAATTTAACGCTCATTTCCAACCAGGAAGAGGAATTAACCAAAGGCTCAGCATGCCGTGCCGGAACCAGATTAAGGCCTGAAGCAATCCTGCGGGTTTGCGGCCAGCTCACAAGAAAGCGATTTGAAGAAAGGAGCTCAGGGGCACTGTAATTCACAAACCTGCAGAGTTATAAATGACAGCTATCGTCCAAAAATATATTGAAGGAAGGCTGCAAAGACGACTTGTAAGCGGGGCAGAACTGCAGGAAAACAATTTCGGGGGTAGACGGGAATTGCATTTAAAGCATAGGAAAAGAGGCAGAACGTCGACAATAATAAATTCAGGAAAAAACGCATATGCCCTTTTTGGCCAGCCAAGCAAGCATGTTAAAGAAATCTGCACTACAATGAACTCTCACTGCCCCCCGGTCAAAAGGGCCATCTGAAAAAAATGTAAAATCCAGAAATGCAGCACAGGCCATGGAGAACAGGGAGCCTTGTTATGCTGTCGGGTGGGATGTAAATTGCCAACAGCCGCTCTGGAGAAGTGTATGGTGTTTCCGGGTACACCTGAAAAACAAAGCAACCGAGCCTACGGCACTTCCACTTATGGTCCTATAGCTTAGGGAAATTAAAATCAAAAACACACAGCCACCCCAAAGTGTCGGACGGCTCTGTTTACAAGAACCTCGTCTACGGTACAAGTTAAATATCCCAGAAAGCGAAAAATGGATAAGAAGTTGCGGTACGTACGTACAATGGAATATCACTCACCAATGAAGTCTATTTCATCTTGCCCGTCGTGGCATAATCAGTGGATTCAGGTACGATTATTCTAAGTGAAATAAGTCACAGAAAATGAAACATCATAAGATATCACTAATACACCGAATGTAATCTTGGCTACACATGAACTGAATTACAAAACAGAACAGGGTCTCAAATTTAGAACACCAACTTATGCTTGCTTAAGGGGAAAGGTGAGTTGGGGTGCTGCATAAAACCAGAGATAGAAATTAGCACAGATACATTTCCATAAGCCAAATATGTAATAGTCAAGACCTACCCCTTGCTCAACGAAATGGACTAAACACCACATATTCAACACCTAGGAATACATCTGACTAGTAAGAATCATCAAACCCATGGATTTATATGTCTCCGTAAGAGAATGAAGCGTGTGTACAGTGGCATGAATGCAGCAGAGAAAATCCGATAAATCCCATTATCAAACTGAATTACAAAAACAAAACTCAAGGACAGTGAAATAGAGAGCAATTCTTAAATAATTCATTCAGGGCTTGTGATGCAACCTGGATTTACCTCATCTAAACCCAGAGCTGAGTGAGACATAAGGTTGGACACTTCGGGCTGATAGCATTGGTGAGGTTCGATGAGCAAATGCAGACCATTTGAAGTCATACTGCATGGTACCCATTCCATGGGTCCCAACTCTCCAGGTTTAAGCGATTCTTCCTTCAGCTAAAGCATGCATGGGAAACCCACAGTATGGTGCACCGTGTGACCGGGAAACGTTTTCAAATGCATCTCAGTTTCTGTCCCCTTTTACTCGGGTTCACAATTCCAGACCCTTTACAAAAACTCTCCCCACTTGGAGAGTCAGTGCCTTTAACCTCCTGTTTGACACAGTTTGCAATTTCTGTGCAAGATGAACAGGAATAGGGAGAACCAATGAGAGACTAGCTGTAGGTGTCTGCACGTGCAAATTTAACGCTCATTTCCAACCAGGAAGAGGAATTAACCAAAGGCTCAGCATGCCGTGCCGGAACCAGATTAAGGCCTGAAGCAATCCTGCGGGTTTGCGGCCAGCTCACAAGAAAGCGATTTGAAGAAAGGAGCTCAGGGGCACTGTAATTCACAAACCTGCAGAGTTATAAATGACAGCTATCGTCCAAAAATATATTGAAGGAAGGCTGCAAAGACGACTTGTAAGCGGGGCAGAACTGCAGGAAAACAATTTCGGGGGTAGACGGGAATTGCATTTAAAGCATAGGAAAAGAGGCAGAACGTCGACAATAATAAATTCAGGAAAAAACGCATATGCCCTTTTTGGCCAGCCAAGCAAGCATGTTAAAGAAATCTGCACTACAATGAACTCTCACTGCCCCCCGGTCAAAAGGGCCATCTGAAAAAAATGTAAAATCCAGAAATGCAGCACAGGCCATGGAGAACAGGGAGCCTTGTTATGCTGTCGGGTGGGATGTAAATTGCCAACAGCCGCTCTGGAGAAGTGTATGGTGTTTCCGGGTACACCTGAAAAACAAAGCAACCGAGCCTACGGCACTTCCACTTATGGTCCTATAGCTTAGGGAAATTAAAATCAAAAACACACAGCCACCCCAAAGTGTCGGACGGCTCTGTTTACAAGAACCTCGTCTACGGTACAAGTTAAATATCCCAGAAAGCGAAAAATGGATAAGAAGTTGCGGTACGTACGTACAATGGAATATCACTCACCAATGAAGTCTATTTCATCTTGCCCGTCGTGGCATAATCAGTGGATTCAGGTACGATTATTCTAAGTGAAATAAGTCACAGAAAATGAAACATCATAAGATATCACTAATACACCGAATGTAATCTTGGCTACACATGAACTGAATTACAAAACAGAACAGGGTCTCAAATTTAGAACACCAACTTATGCTTGCTTAAGGGGAAAGGTGAGTTGGGGTGCTGCATAAAACCAGAGATAGAAATTAGCACAGATACATTTCCATAAGCCAAATATGTAATAGTCAAGACCTACCCCTTGCTCAACGAAATGGACTAAACACCACATATTCAACACCTAGGAATACATCTGACTAGTAAGAATCATCAAACCCATGGATTTATATGTCTCCGTAAGAGAATGAAGCGTGTGTACAGTGGCATGAATGCAGCAGAGAAAATCCGATAAATCCCATTATCAAACTGAATTACAAAAACAAAACTCAAGGACAGTGAAATAGAGAGCAATTCTTAAATAATTCATTCAGGGCTTGTGATGCAACCTGGATTTACCTCATCTACACCCAGAGCTGAGTGAGACATAAGGTTGGACACTTCGGGCTGATAGCATTGGTGAGGTTCGATGAGCAAATGCAGACCATTTGAAGTCATACTGCATGGTACCCATTCCATGGGTCCCAACTCTCCAGGTTTAAGCGATTCTTCCTTCAGCTAAAGCATGCATGGGAAACCCACAGTATGGTGCACCGTGTGACCGGGAAACGTTTTCAAATGCATCTCAGTTTCTGTCCCCTTTTACTCGGGTTCACAATTCCAGACCCTTTACAAAAACTCTCCCCACTTGGAGAGTCAGTGCCTTTAACCTCCTGTTTGACACAGTTTGCAATTTCTGTGCAAGATGAACAGGAATAGGGAGAACCAATGAGAGACTAGCTGTAGGTGTCTGCACGTGCAAATTTAACGCTCATTTCCAACCAGGAAGAGGAATTAACCAAAGGCTCAGCATGCCGTGCCGGAACCAGATTAAGGCCTGAAGCAATCCTGCGGGTTTGCGGCCAGCTCACAAGAAAGCGATTTGAAGAAAGGAGCTCAGGGGCACTGTAATTCACAAACCTGCAGAGTTATAAATGACAGCTATCGTCCAAAAATATATTGAAGGAAGGCTGCAAAGACGACTTGTAAGCGGGGCAGAACTGCAGGAAAACAATTTCGGGGGTAGACGGGAATTGCATTTAAAGCATAGGAAAAGAGGCAGAACGTCGACAATAATAAATTCAGGAAAAAACGCATATGCCCTTTTTGGCCAGCCAAGCAAGCATGTTAAAGAAATCTGCACTACAATGAACTCTCACTGCCCCCCGGTCAAAAGGGCCATCTGAAAAAAATGTAAAATCCAGAAATGCAGCACAGGCCATGGAGAACAGGGAGCCTTGTTATGCTGTCGGGTGGGATGTAAATTGCCAACAGCCGCTCTGGAGAAGTGTATGGTGTTTCCGGGTACACCTGAAAAACAAAGCAACCGAGCCTACGGCACTTCCACTTATGGTCCTATAGCTTAGGGAAATTAAAATCAAAAACACACAGCCACCCCAAAGTGTCGTACGGCTCTGTTTACAAGAACCTCGTCTACGGTACAAGTTAAATATCCCAGAAAGCGAAAAATGGATAAGAAGTTGCGGTACGTACGTACAATGGAATATCACTCACCAATGAAGTCTATTTCATCTTGCCCGTCGTGGCATAATCAGTGGATTCAGGTACGATTATTCTAAGTGAAATAAGTCACAGAAAATGAAACATCATAAGATATCACTAATACACCGAATGTAATCTTGGCTACACATGAACTGAATTACAAAACAGAACAGGGTCTCAAATTTAGAACACCAACTTATGCTTGCTTAAGGGGAAAGGTGAGTTGGGGTGCTGCATAAAACCAGAGATAGAAATTAGCACAGATACATTTCCATAAGCCAAATATGTAATAGTCAAGACCTACCCCTTGCTCAACGAAATGGACTAAACACCACATATTCAACACCTAGGAATACATCTGACTAGTAAGAATCATCAAACCCATGGATTTATATGTCTCCGTAAGAGAATGAAGCGTGTGTACAGTGGCATGAATGCAGCAGAGAAAATCCGATAAATCCCATTATCAAACTGAATTACAAAAACAAAACTCAAGGACAGTGAAATAGAGAGCAATTCTTAAATAATTCATTCAGGGCTTGTGATGCAACCTGGATTTACCTCATCTAAACCCAGAGCTGAGTGAGACATAAGGTTGGACACTTCGGGCTGATAGCATTGGTGAGGTTCGATGAGCAAATGCAGACCATTTGAAGTCATACTGCATGGTACCCATTCCATGGGTCCCAACTCTCCAGGTTTAAGCGATTCTTCCTTCAGCTAAAGCATGCATGGGAAACCCACAGTATGGTGCACCGTGTGACCGGGAAACGTTTTCAAATGCATCTCAGTTTCTGTCCCCTTTTACTCGGGTTCACAATTCCAGACCCTTTACAAAAACTCTCCCCACTTGGAGAGTCAGTGCCTTTAACCTCCTGTTTGGCACAGTTTGCAATTTCTGTGCAAGATGAACAGGAATAGGGAGAACCAATGAGAGACTAGCTGTAGGTGTCTGCACGTGCAAATTTAACGCTCATTTCCAACCAGGAAGAGGAATTAACCAAAGGCTCAGCATGCCGTGCCGGAACCAGATTAAGGCCTGAAGCAATCCTGCGGGTTTGCGGCCAGCTCACAAGAAAGCGATTTGAAGAAAGGAGCTCAGGGGCACTGTAATTCACAAACCTGCAGAGTTATAAATGACAGCTATCGTCCAAAAATATATTGAAGGAAGGCTGCAAAGACGACTTGTAAGCGGGGCAGAACTGCAGGAAAACAATTTCGGGGGTAGACGGGAATTGCATTTAAAGCATAGGAAAAGAGGCAGAACGTCGACAATAATAAATTCAGGAAAAAACGCATATGCCCTTTTTGGCCAGCCAAGCAAGCATGTTAAAGAAATCTGCACTACAATGAACTCTCACTGCCCCCCGGTCAAAAGGGCCATCTGAAAAAAATGTAAAATCCAGAAATGCAGCACAGGCCATGGAGAACAGGGAGCCTTGTTATGCTGTCGGGTGGGATGTAAATTGCCAACAGCCGCTCTGGAGAAGTGTATGGTGTTTCCGGGTACACCTGAAAAACAAAGCAACCGAGCCTACGGCACTTCCACTTATGGTCCTATAGCTTAGGGAAATTAAAATCAAAAACACACAGCCACCCCAAAGTGTCGTACGGCTCTGTTTACAAGAACCTCGTCTACGGTACAAGTTAAATATCCCAGAAAGCGAAAAATGGATAAGAAGTTGCGGTACGTACGTACAATGGAATATCACTCACCAATGAAGTCTATTTCATCTTGCCCGTCGTGGCATAATCAGTGGATTCAGGTACGATTATTCTAAGTGAAATAAGTCACAGAAAATGAAACATCATAAGATATCACTAATACACCGAATGTAATCTTGGCTACACATGAACTGAATTACAAAACAGAACAGGGTCTCAAATTTAGAACACCAACTTATGCTTGCTTAAGGGGAAAGGTGAGTTGGGGTGCTGCATAAAACCAGAGATAGAAATTAGCACAGTTACATTTCCATAAACCAAATATGTAATAGTCAAGACCTACCCCTTGCTCAACGAAATGGACTAAACACCACATATTCAACACCTAGGAATACATCTGACTAGTAAGAATCATCAAACCCATGGATTTATATGTCTCCGTAAGAGAATGAAGCGTGTGTACAGTGGCATGAATGCAGCAGAGAAAATCCGATAAATCCCATTATCAAACTGAATTACAAAAACAAAACTCAAGGACAGTGAAATAGAGAGCAATTCTTAAATAATTCATTCAGGGCTTGTGATGCAACCTGGATTTACCTCATCTAAACCCAGAGCTGAGTGAGATATAAGGTTGGACACTTCGGGCTGATAGCATTGGTGAGGTTCGATGAGCAAATGCAGACCATTTGAAGTCATACTGCATGGTACCCATTCCATGGGTCCCAACTCTCCAGGTTTAAGCGATTCTTCCTTCAGCTAAAGCATGCATGGGAAACCCACAGTATGGTGCACCGTGTGACCGGGAAACGTTTTCAAATGCATCTCAGTTTCTGTCCCCTTTTACTCGGGTTCACAATTCCAGACCCTTTACAAAAACTCTCCCCACTTGGAGAGTCAGTGCCTTTAACCTCCTGTTTGACACAGTTTGCAATTTCTGTGCAAGATGAACAGGAATAGGGAGAACCAATGAGAGACTAGCTGTAGGTGTCTGCACGGGCAAATTTAACGCTCATTTCCAACCAGGAAGAGGAATTAACCAAAGGCTCAGCATGCCGTGCCGGAACCAGATTAAGGCCTGAAGCAATCCTGCGGGTTTGCGGCCAGCTCACAAGAAAGCGATTTGAAGAAAGGAGCTCAGGGGCACTGTAATTCACAAACCTGCAGAGTTATAAATGACAGCTATCGTCCAAAAATATATTGAAGGAAGGCTGCAAAGACGACTTGTAAGCGGGGCAGAACTGCAGGAAAACAATTTCGGGGGTAGACGGGAATTGCATTTAAAGCATAGGAAAAGAGGCAGAACGTCGACAATAATAAATTCAGGAAAAAACGCATATGCCCTTTTTGGCCAGCCAAGCAAGCATGTTAAAGAAATCTGCACTACAATGAACTCTCACTGCCCCCCGGTCAAAAGGGCCATCTGAAAAAAATGTAAAATCCAGAAATGCAGCACAGGCCATGGAGAACAGGGAGCCTTGTTATGCTGTCGGGTGGGATGTAAATTGCCAACAGCCGCTCTGGAGAAGTGTATGGTGTTTCCGGGTACACCTGAAAAACAAAGCAACCGAGCCTACGGCACTTCCACTTATGGTCCTATAGCTTAGGGAAATTAAAATCAAAAACACACAGCCACCCCAAAGTGTCGGACGGCTCTGTTTACAAGAACCTCGTCTACGGTACAAGTTAAATATCCCAGAAAGCGAAAAATGGATAAGAAGTTGCGGTACGTACGTACAATGGAATATCACTCACCAATGAAGTCTATTTCATCTTGCCCGTCGTGGCATAATCAGTGGATTCAGGTACGATTATTCTAAGTGAAATAAGTCACAGAAAATGAAACATCATAAGATATCACTAATACACCGAATGTAATCTTGGCTACACATGAACTGAATTACAAAACAGAACAGGGTCTCAAATTTAGAACACCAACTTATGCTTGCTTAAGGGGAAAGGTGAGTTGGGGTGCTGCATAAAACCAGAGATAGAAATTAGCACAGATACATTTCCATAAGCCAAATATGTAATAGTCAAGACCTACCCCTTGCTCAACGAAATGGACTAAACACCACATATTCAACACCTAGGAATACATCTGACTAGTAAGAATCATCAAACCCATGGATTTATATGTCTCCGTAAGAGAATGAAGCGTGTGTACAGTGGCATGAATGCAGCAGAGAAAATCCGATAAATCCCATTATCAAACTGAATTACAAAAACAAAACTCAAGGACAGTGAAATAGAGAGCAATTCTTAAATAATTCATTCAGGGCTTGTGATGCAACCTGGATTTACCTCATCTACACCCAGAGCTGAGTGAGACATAAGGTTGGACACTTCGGGCTGATAGCATTGGTGAGGTTCGATGAGCAAATGCAGACCATTTGAAGTCATACTGCATGGTACCCATTCCATGGGTCCCAACTCTCCAGGTTTAAGCGATTCTTCCTTCAGCTAAAGCATGCATGGGAAACCCACAGTATGGTGCACCGTGTGACCGGGAAACGTTTTCAAATGCATCTCAGTTTCTGTCCCCTTTTACTCGGGTTCACAATTCCAGACCCTTTACAAAAACTCTCCCCACTTGGAGAGTCATTGCCTTTAACCTCCCGTTTGACACAGTTTGCAATTTCTGTGCAAGATGAACAGGAATAGGGAGAACCAATGAGAGACTAGCTGTAGGTGTCTGCACGGGCAAATTTAACGCTCATTTCCCACCAGGAAGAGGAATTAACCAAAGGCTCAGCATGCCGTGCCGGAACCAGATTAAGGCCTGAAGCAATCCTGCGGGTTTGCGGCCAGCTCACAAGAAAGCGATTTGAAGAAAGGAGCTCAGGGGCACTGTAATTCACAAACCTGCAGAGTTATAAATGACAGCTATCGTCCAAAAATATATTGAAGGAAGTCTGCGAAGAGGACTTGAAAGCGGGGAAGAATTGCAGGAAAAGGATTTCAGGGGGTAGACTGGAATTGCATTTAAAGCATAGGAAAAGAGGCAGAACGTCGACAATGATGCACTTGGCCAAAAAGGGCGTATGCGTTTTTTCCTGAATATATTCAGGAAAAAACTCATACGCCCTTTTTGGCCAACCAAGCAAGCATGTTAAAGAAATCTGCACTACAATGAAGTCTCACTGCCCCCCGGTCAAAAGGGCCATCTGAAAAAAGTGTAAAATCCAGAAATGTAGCACAGGCCATGGAGAACAGGGAGCCTTGTTATGCTGATGGGTGGGATGTAAATTGCCAACAGCCACTCTGGAAAAGTGTATGGTGTTTCGTGAAACACCTAAAAAACAAAGCAACGGAGCCTACGGACTTCCACTTATGGTCCTATAGCTTAGGGAAATTAAAATCAAAAACACACAGCCACCCCAAAGTTTCAGAGGGCTCTGTTTACAAGAACCTCGTCTACGGTACAAATTAAATATCCCAGAAAGCGAAAAATGGATAAAGAAGATGTGGTACGTACGTACAATGGAATATCACTCACCAATGAAATCTATGTCACCTGGCCCATCGTGGCATAATGAGTGGATTCAGGTACGATGATTCTAAGTGAAATAAGTCACACAGAAAATGAAACATCATATGATATCACTAATACACGGAATGTAATCTTGGCTACACATGAACTGAATTACAAAACAGAACAGGGTCTCAAATTTAGAAAACCAACTTATGTTTGCTTAAGGGGAAAGGTGAGTTGGGGTGCTGTATAAAACCAGAGATAGATATTAGCACAGATACCATTCCATAAGTTAAATATGTAATAGTCCAGACCTACCGCTTGCTCAACAAAATGGGATAAACACCCTATATTCAACGCCTAGGAATACACCTGACTAGTAAGAATCTTCAAACACATGGATTTATATGTCTCCATAAGAGAATCAAGCGTGTGTACAGCTGCATGAAGGCAGCAGAGAAAATCCGATAAATCCCATTATCAAAATGAATTACAAAAACAAAACACAAGGACAGTGAAATAGAGAGCAGTTCTTAAATAATTCATTCAGGGCTTGTGATGCAACCTGGATTTACCTCATCTACACCCAGAGCTGAGTGAGACATAAGGTTGGGCACTTCGGGCTGATAGCATCGGTGAGGTTCGATGAGCAAATGCAGACCATTTGAAGTCATACTGCATGGTACCCGTTCCATGGGTCCCAACTCTCCAGGTGTAAGGGATTCTTCCTTCAGCTAAAACATGCATGGGGAACCCACAGTATGGTGCACCGTGTGACCGGGAAACATTTTAAATGTATCTCAGTTTTCGTCCCCTTTTACTCGGTTTCACCATTCCAGACCCTTTACTCACACTCTCCCCACTTGGAGAGTCAGTGCCTTTAACCTCCTGTTTGGCACAGTTTGAAATTTCTGCGCAACATGAACTGGAATAGGGAGAACCAATGAGAGACTAGCTGTAGGTGTCTGCACGGGCAAATTTAAGGCTCATTTCCCACCAGGAAGACGAATTAATCAAAGGCTCAGCATGCCGTGCCGGAACCAGATTAGGGCCTGAAGCAATCCTGAGGGTTTGCGGCCATCTCACAAGATAGCGAGTTGAAGAAAGGAGCTCAGGGGCACTGTAACTCACAAACCTGCAGAGTTATAAATGACAGCTACCGTCCAGAAATATATTGAAGGTAGGCTGCGAAGACGACTTGTAAGCGGAGCAGAATTGCAGGAAAACGATTTCAGGGGGTAGACGGGAATTGCATTTAAAGCATAGGAATATAGGCAGAACGTCGACAATGATGCTCTTGGCCAAAAAGGGCGTATGCGTTATTTCCTGAATTTCAGGAAAAAACGCATACGCCCTTTTTGGCCAACCAAGCAAGCATGTTAAAGAAATGTGCACTACAATGAACTCTCACTGCCCCCCGGTCAAAAGGGCCATCTGAAAAAAGTGTAAAATCCAGAAATGCAGCACAGGCCATGGAGAACAGGGAGCCTTGTTATGCTGTCGGGTGGGATGTAAATTGCCAACAGCCGCTCTGGAGAAGTGTATGGTGTTTCCTGGAACACCTAAAAAACAAAGCAACGGAGCCGACGGCACTTCCACTTATGGTCCTATAGCTTAGGGAAATTAAAATCAAAAACACACAGCCACCCCAAAGTGTCTGATGGCTCTGTTTACAACATCCTCGTCTACGGTACAAGTGAAATATCCCAGAATGTGAAAAATGGATAAAGAAATTGTGATACGTACGTACAATGGAATATCACTCAGCAATGAAATCTATGTCATCAGGCCCGTCGCGGCATAATGAGTGGATTCAGGTACGATGATTCTAAGTGAAATAAGTCACACAGAAAATGAAACATCATAAGATATCACTAATACAAGGAATGTAAACTTGGCTACACATGACCTAAATTACAAAACAGAACAGGGCCTCAAATTTAGAAAACCAACTTATGCTTGCTTAAGGGGAAAGGTGAGTTGGGGTGCTGCATCAAACCAGAGATAGAAATTAGCACAGATACCTTTCCATAAGCCAAATATGTAATAGTCAAGACCTACCCCTTGCTCAACGAAATGGACTAAACACCCCATATTCAACGCTTAGGAATACACCTGACTAGTAAGAATCTTCAAACCCATGGATATATATGTCTCCATAAGAGAATGAAGCGTGTGTACAGCGTCATGAATGCAGCAGAGAATATCCGATAAATCCCATTATCAAACTGAATTACACAAACAAAACACAAGGACAGTGAAATAGAGAGCAATTCTTAAATAATTCATTCAGTGCTTGTGATGCAACCTGGATTTACCACATCTACACCCAGAGCTGAGTGAGACATAAGGTTGGGCACTTCGGGCTGATAGCATTGGTGAGGTTCGATGAGCAAATGCAGACCCTTTGAAGTCATACTGCATGGTACCCATTCCATGGGTCCCAACTCTCCAGGTTTAAGGGATTCTTCCTTCAGCTAAAACATGCATGGGAAACCCACAGTATGGTGCACCGTGTGACCGGGAAACGTTTTCAAATGCATCTCAGTTTTCATCCCCTTTTACTCGGCTTCACCATTCCAGACCCTTTACTAACACTCTCACCCCTTGGAGAGTCAGTGCCTTTAACCTCCTGTTTGGCACAGTTTGCAATTTCTGCGCAAGATGAACAGGAATAGGGAGAACCAATGAGAGACTAGCTGTAGGTGTCTGCACGGGCAAATTTAATGTTCATTTCCCACCAGGAAGAGGAATTAACCAAAGGCTCAGCATGCCGTGCCGGAACCAGAATAGGGCCTGAAGCAATCCTGCGGGTTTGCGGCCAGCTCACAAGATAGCGAGTAGAAGAAAGGAGCTCAGGGGCACTGTAATTCACAAACCTGCAGAGTTATAAATGACAGCTATCGTCCAAAAATATATTGAAGGAAGGCTGCGAAGACGACTTGTAAGCGGGGCAGAATTGCAGGAAAACAATTTCGGGGGTAGACGGGAATTGCATTTAAAGCATAGGAAAAGAGGCAGAACGTCGACAATGATGCTCTTGCCCAAAAAGGGCGTAAGCGTTTTTTCCTGAATATATTCAGGAAAAAACGCATATGCCCTTTTTGGCCAGCCAAGCAAGCATGTTAAAGAAATCTGCACTACAATGAACTCTCACTGCCCCCCGGTCAAAAGGGCCATCTGAAAAAAGTGTACAATCCAGAAATGCAGCACAGGCCATGGAGAACAGGGAGCCTTGTTATGCTGTCGGGTGGGATGTAAATTGCCAACAGCCGCTCTGGAGAAGTGTATGGTGTTTCCGGGAACACCTAAAAAACAAAGCAACCGAGCCTACGGCACTTCCACTTATGGTCCTATAGCTTAGGGAAATTAAAATCAAAAACACACAGCCACCCCAAAGTGTCGGACGGCTCTGTTTACAAGAACCTCGTCTACGGTACAAGTTAAATATCCCAGAAAGCGAAAAATGGATAAGAAGTTGCGGTACGTACGTACAATGGAATATCACTCACCAATGAAGTCTATTTCATCTTGCCCGTCGTGGCATAATCAGTGGATTCAGGTACGATTATTCTAAGTGAAATAAGTCACAGAAAATGAAACATCATAAGATATCACTAATACACCGAATGTAATCTTGGCTACACATGAACTGAATTACAAAACAGAACAGGGTCTCAAATTTAGAACACCAACTTATGCTTGCTTAAGGGGAAAGGTGAGTTGGGGTGCTGCATAAAACCAGAGATAGAAATTAGCACAGATACATTTCCATAAGCCAAATATGTAATAGTCAAAACCTACACCTTGCTCAACGAAATGGACTAAACACCACATATTCAACACCTAGGAATACATCTGACTAGTAAGAATCATCAAACCCATGGATTTATATGTGTCCGTAAGAGAATGAAGCGTGTGTACAGTGGCATGAATGCAGCAGAGAAAATCCGATAAATCCCATTATCAAACTGAATTACAAAAACAAAACTCAAGGACAGTGAAATAGAGAGCAATTCTTAAATAATTCATTCAGGGCTTGTGATGCAACCTGGATTTACCTCATCTACACCCAGAGCTGAGTGAGACATAAGGTTGGACACTTCGGGCTGATAGCATTGGTGAGGTTCGATGAGCAAATGCAGACCATTTGAAGTCATACTGCATGGTACCCATTCCATGGGTCCCAACTCTCCAGGTTTAAGCGATTCTTCCTTCAGCTAAAGCATGCATGGGAAACCCACAGTATGGTGCACCGTGTGACCGGGAAACGTTTTCAAATGCATCTCAGTTTCTGTCCCCTTTTACTCGGGTTCACAATTCCAGACCCTTTACAAAAACTCTCCCCACTTGGAGAGTCAGTGCCTTTAACCTCCTGTTTGACACAGTTTGCAATTTCTGTGCAAGATGAACAGGAATAGGGAGAACCAATGAGAGACTAGCTGTAGGTGTCTGCACGGGCAAATTTAACGCTCATTTCCAACCAGGAAGAGGAATTAACCAAAGGCTCAGCATGCCGTGCCGGAACCAGATTAAGGCCTGAAGCAATCCTGCGGGTTTGCGGCCAGCTCACAAGAAAGCGATTTGAAGAAAGGAGCTCAGGGGCACTGTAATTCACAAACCTGCAGAGTTATAAATGACAGCTATCGTCCAAAAATATATTGAAGGAAGGCTGCAAAGACGACTTGTAAGCGGGGCAGAACTGCAGGAAAACGATTTCAGGGGGTAGACGGGAATTGCATTTAAAGCATAGGAAAAGAGGCAGAACATCGACAATGATGCACCTGTCGAAAAAGGGCGTATGCGTTTTTTTCCAGAATATATTCAGGAAAAAGCGCATACGCCCTTTTTGGCCAACCAAGCAAGCATGTTAAAGAAATCTGCACTACAATGAAGTCTCACTGCCCCCCGGTCAAAAGGGCCTTCTGAAAAATGTGTAAAATCCAGAAATGCAGCACAGGCCATGGAGAACAGGGAGCCTTGGTATGCTGATGGGTGAGATGTAAATTGCCAAGAGCCACTCTGGAGAAGTGTATGGTGTTTCCTGAAACACCTAAAAAACAAAGCCACGGAGCCTACGGCACATCCACTTATGATCCTATAGCTTAGGGAAATTAAAATCAAAAACACACAGCCACCCCAAAGTTTCAGACGGCTCTGTTTACAAGAACCTCGTCTACGGTACAAGCTAAATATCCCAGAAAGCGAAAAATGGATAAAGAAGTTGTGGTACGTATGTACAATGGAATATCACTCACCAAAGAAATCTATGTCATCAGGCCCGTCGTGGCATAATGAGTGGATTCAGGTACGATGATTCTAAGTGAAGTAAGTCACACAGAAAATGCAACATCATAAGATATCACTAATACACGGAATGTAATCTTGGCTACACATGAACTGAATTACAAAACAGGACAGGCTCTCAAATTTAGAAAACCAACTTATGTTTGCTTAAGGGGAAAGGTGAGTTGGGGTGCTGCATAAAACCAGAGATAGAAATTAGCACAAATACCATTCCATAAGTCAAATATGTAATAGTCAAGACCTACCCCTTGCTCAACGAAATGGGCTAAACACCCTATATTCAACGCCTAGGAATACACCTGACTAGTAAGAATCTTCAAACCCATGGATTTATATGTCTCCATAAGAGAAACAAGCGTGTGTACAGCTGCATGAAGGCAGCAGAGAAAACCCGATAAATCCCATTATCGAAATGAATTACAAAAACAAAACACAAGACAGTGAAATAGAGAGCAATTCTTAAATAATTCATTCAGGGCTTGTGATGCAACCTGGATTTACCTCATCTACACCCAGAGCTGAGTGAGACATAAGGTTGGACACTTCGGGCTGATAGCATTGGTGAGGTTCGATGAGCAAATGCAGACCCTTTGAAGTCATACTGCATGGTACCCATTCCATGGGTCCCAACTCTCCAGGTTTAAGCGATTCTTCCTTCAGCTAAATCATGCATGGGAAACCCACAGTATGGTGCACCATGTGACCGGGAATCGTTTTCAAATGCATCTCAGTTTTCGTCCCCTTTTACTCGGGTTCACAATTCCAGACCCTTTACTAACACTCTCCCCACTTGGAGAGTCAGTGCCTTTAACCTCCTCTTTGGCACAGTTTGCAATTTCTGCGCAAGATGAACAGGAATAGGGAGAACCAATGAGAGATTAGCTGTAGGTGTCTGCACGGGAAATTTAACGCTCATTTCCCACCAGGAAGAGGAATTAACCAAAGGATCAGCATGCCGTGCCGGAACAAGATTAGGGCCTGAAGCAATCCTGCGGTTTTGCGGCCAGCTCACAAGAAAGCAATTTGAAGAAAGGAGCTCAGGGGCACTGTAATTCACAAACCTGCAGAGTTATAAATGACAGCTATTGTCCAAAAATATATTTAAGGAAGGCTGCGAAGAGGACTTGAAAGCGGGGCAGAATTGCAGGAAAACGATTTCAGGGGGTAGACTGGAATTGCATTTAAAGCATAGGAAAGGAGGCAGAACGTCGACAATGATGCACTTGCCCAAAAAGGGCGTATGCGTTTTTTCCTGAATATATTCAGGAAAAAACGCATACGCACTTTTTGGCCAACCAAGCAAGCATGTTAAAGAAATCTGCACTACAGTGAAGTCTCACTGCCCCCCGGTCAAAAGGCCCATCTGAAAAAAGTGTAAAATCCAGAAAGGCAGCACAGGCCATGGAGAACAGGGAGCCTTGTTATGCTGATGGGCGGGATGTAAATTGCCAAGAGTCACTCTGGAGAAGTGTATGGTGTTTCCTCAAACACCTAAAAAACAAAGCAACGGAGCCTACGGCACTTCCACTTATGGTCCTATAGCTTAGGGAAATTAAAATCAGAAACACACAGCCACCCCAAAGTTTCGGACGGCTCTGTTTATAAGAACCTCGTCTACGGCACAAGTTAAATATCCCAGAAAGCAAAAAATGGATAAAGAAGTTGTGGTACGTACGTACAATGGAATATCACTCTCCAATGAAATCTATGTCATCAGGCCCGTCGTGGCATAATGAGTGGATTCAGGTACGATGATTCTAAGTGAAGTAAGTCTCACAGAAAATGAAACATCATAAGATATCACTAATACACCGAATGTAATCTTGGCTACACATGAACTGAATTACAAAACAGAACAGGGTCTCAAATTTAGAAAACCAACTTATGTTTGCTTAAGGGGAAAGTTGAGTTGGGGTGCTGCATAAAAGCAGAGATAGAAATTAGCACAGATACCATTCCATACGTCAAATATGTAATACTCAAGACCTACCCCTTGCTCAACGAAATGGACTAACAACCTTATATTCAACGCCTAGGAATACACCTGACTAGTAAGAATCTTCAAACACATGGATTTATATGTCTCCAGAAGGGAATCAAGCGTGTGTACAGCTGCATGAAGGAAGCAGAGAAAATCCGATAAATCCCATTATCAAAATGAATTACAAAAACAAAACACAATGAAAGTGAAATAGAGAGCAATTCTTAAATAATTCATTCAGGGCTTGTGATGCAACTTGGATTTACCTCATCTACACCCAGAGCTGAGTGAGACATAAGGTTGGACACTTCGGGCTGATAGCATTGGTGAGGTTCGATGAGCAAATGCACACCATTTGAAGTCACACTGCATGGTACCCATTCCATGGGTCCCAACACTCCAGGTTTTAGCGATTCTTCCTTCAGCTAAAACATGCATGGGAAACCCACAGTATGGTGCACCGTGTGACCGGGATACGTTTTCAAATGCATCTCAGTTTCCGTCCCCTTTTAGTGGGGTTCCCAATTCCAGGCCCCTTACTAACACTCTCCCCACTTGGAGAGTCAGTGCCTTTAACCTGCTGTTTGGCACAGTTTGCAATTTCTGAGTAAGATGAACAGGAATAGGGAGAACCAATGAGAGACTAGATGTAGGTGTCTGCACGGGCAAATTTCGCGCTCATTTCCCACCAGGAAGTGCAATTAACCATACGCTCAGCATGCCATGCTGGAACCAGATTAGGGCCTGAATCAATCCTGCGGGTTTGCGGCCAGCTCACAAGAAATCGATTTGAAGAAAAAGAGCTCAGGGACACTGTAATTCACAAACCTGCAGAGTTATAAATGACAGCTATCGTCCAAAAATATATTGAAGGAAGGCTGCGAAGAGGACTTGAAAGTGGGGCAGAATTGCAGGAAAACGATTTAAGGGCGTAGACATGGATTGCATTTCAAGCATTGGAAAAGAGGCAGAACGTCGACAATGATGCACTTGGCCAAGAAGGGCATATGCGTTTTATCCAGGGCCCTCATTAAAGAGGGGAGGAGGCTCCCAGCACACTCCAATGGCCAACAGAGGGCCCATGTCACCAAGGCGACGTGTGCCACCCAGGCAGGGGTGACCTCATGTCAGAGGGCCCACCTCACAGAAGGGTGAGGTACCCAGCCAGGATCAGACTCTCACCAGAGGGCCCACATCTCCAAGGGGATCGGATCCAGGCAGGAGTGGCCTCACACCAGTGTGGCCAAATAATAGAAAGGTGAGGAACCCAGAACATGTGGCCTAAACAAGAGGACCCACATCTCCAAGGGGCTGGAAGTGAGGCAGGAAGGAGGACCCTCAAAACAGAGGACCCATAGAATAAAAAAGTGAGGAATCCCGCAGTTGGAACCTCCTAGCATGCGGCAAGGAGCAGCGAGGCTATGGGTTCCCAGCCAGTGTGAACTCACAACAGAGGGCCCTCATCATTAAACTGTGAACAACACAGCTGTTGGGACCACAGAACAGAAGGCCCACATTCCCATGGGGTTGGCATCCTGGCAGGAGTGTACTCGCACCACAGGGCACACATCAGAAAATTTTGGGAGCCCAGGAGTTAGGGCCGGACGCCAAACGGCCCTAATTACAGAGGGGAGCAGACTCCTAGCAGGCACCAACTCTCAACTGAGGGCACACGTCGCCAATGTGACGTGTGACAGCCAGGCAGGAATGACCTCACAGCCAAGGGCCTACGTCACAGAAGGGGGAGGAACCCAGCCAGGATAAGACTCCCACCAGAGGGCCCACATCACCAAGGGGATCAGAACCAGGCAGGAGTGGCCTCAAACCAGTATGGCCAAATCATAGAAAAGTGAAGAAACCAGAACATATGGCCTAAACCAGAGGACCCACATCAACAAGGGGCTCAGAGTGAGGCAGGCAGTAGGTGTCTCAAACAGAGGGCCCATAAAATAAAAAAGGTGGGGAATCCCGCAGTTGGAACCTCCCAGCAGGCGGCAAGGTACAGCGAGGCTATGGGATCCCGGCCGGTGTGAACTCACAACAGAGGGCCCTCATCACGAAACTGTGAACAACCCAGCAGTTGGGACAACAGAGCAGAAGGCCCACATTCCCATGTGGTTGGGAACCTGACAGGAGTGTCCTCCCACCAGAGGGCACACATCAGAAAAGTATGGGAGCCCAGGAGTTAGGGCCTGACGCCAGAGTGTCCTCATCACCGAGAGGAGAATGCTCCCAGCATGCTCCAACTGCCGCCAGAGGGCCGACGTCACCAAGGCGGGGTGTGCCAGCCAGGCAGGAGTGACCTCAGGGCCGAGGGTCAACCTTACGGAACTGTGAGGAACCCAACCAGGATGAGACTCTCACCAGAGGGCCCACATCACCAAGGGGATGGGAACCAGGCAGGAGTGTTCTCACCACAGTGGTGCCACATCACTGAAAGGCGAGGAACCCACAACATGTGGCCTCAATCCAGAACACCCACATCAACAAGGGGCTCAGAGTGAGGGAGGCAGGAAGTGTCTCACAACACACGGCCCATAGAAGAATAAAGGTAAGGAATCCTGCATTTGGAAGCTCCAAGCAGGTGGCCCAGAGCACCGAGGCTCTGGGATGCATGCCGGAGTGAACTCACAGCAGAGGGCCCACATCCTGACACTGGGAGCAACCCAGCCGTTGGCACCTCAGAACAGAAGTCCCAAATCCGCATGGGGATGGGAACCTGGAAGGAGTGACATTGCACCAGTGGGCTCACATCAGAAAATGTGCGGAGCCCAGCAGTTAGGGCCTGATGCAAGAGGGCCCTCATCACCTTGGAGAGGAGCGTACAAGAAGGCTCCAACTGCCACCAGAGGTCCGACGTCACCAAGGCAACGGGAGCAAGCCAGGCAGGAGTGGCCTCACACCAGTGTGGCCAAATCATAGAAAGGTGAGGAACCCAGAATATGTGGCCCAAACAAGCCGACCCACATCTCCAAGGGGCTGGGAGTGAGGCAGGCAGGAGGACCCTCAAAACAGAGGACCCATAGAATAAAAAATGTGAGGAATCCCGCAGTTGGATACTCCTAGCATGCGGCAAGGCGCAGCGAGGCTATGGGATCCCAGCCAGTGTGAACTCACAACAGAGGGCCCTCATCATGAAACTGTGAACAACACAGCTGTTGGGACCACAGAACAGAAGGCCCACATTCCCATGGGTTTGGTAACATGGCAGGAGTGTACTCGCACCACAGGGCACACATCAGAAAAGTTTGGGAGCCCAGGAGTTAGGGCCTGACTCCAGACAGCCCTAATTACCGAGGGGAGCAGACTCCTAGCAGGCACCAACTCCCAACTGAGGGCCCACGTCGCCAAGGTGACGTGCGTCAGCCAGGCAGGAGTGACCTCACAGCAGAGGGCCTACGTCACAGAAGGGGGAGGAACCCAGCCAGGATAAGACAATCACCAGAGGGCCCACATCACCAAGGGGATCAGAACCAGGCAGGAGTGGCCTCACACCAGTATGGCCAAATCATAGAAAAGTGAGGAACCCAGAACATATGGCCTAAACCAGAGGACCCATATCAACAAGGGGCTCAGAGTGAGGCAGGCAGGAGGTGTCTCAAACAGAGGGCCCATAAAATAAAAAAGGTGAGGAATCCCGCAGTTGGAAGCTCCAAGCAGTTGTCCCAGAGCACCGAGGCTATGGGATCCATGCCGGATTGAACTCACAGCAGAGGGCCCACATCCTGACACTGTGAGCAACCCAGCCGTTGGCACCTCAGAACAGAAGGCCCAAATCCGCATGGGGATGGGAACCTGGCCGGAGTGTCCTCTCACCACTTAGCACGTATCAGAAAATATGGGTACCCAGCAGTTAGGGCCTGACACCAGAGTGTCCTCATCACCGAGAGGAGAAGGCTCCCAGCACGCTCCATCTGCGGTCAGAGGGCTGACGTCACCAAGGTGGTGTGTGCCAGCCAGGCAGGAGTGACCTCAGGGCAGAGGGCCAACCTTACGAAACTGTTAGGAACCCAACCAGGATGAGACTCTCACCAGAGGGCCCACATCACCAAGGGGATGGGAACCAGGCAGGAGTGTTCTGACCCCAGTGGGGCCACATCATTGAAAGGCGAGAAACCCACCACATGTGACCTCAAACCAGAAGACCCACAACAACAAGGGGCTCAGAGTGAGGCAGGCAGGAAGTGTCTCACAACACACGGCCCATAGAAGAAAAAAGGTAAGGAATCCTGCAGTTGGAAGCTCCAAGCAGGTGGCCCAGAACACCGAGGATATGGGATGCATGCCGGAGTGAACTCACAGCAGAGGGCCCACATCCTGACACTGTGAGCAACCCACACGTTGGCACCTCAGAACAGAAGGCCCAAATCCGCATGGGGATGGGAACCTGGCAGGAGTGTCATCGCACCAGTGAGCACATATCAGAAAATGTGGGGAGCCCAGCAGTTAGGGCCTGACGCCAGAGGGCCCTCATCACCGATGGGAGGAGGCTCCCAGCACGCTCCAACTGCAACCAGAGGGCCCATGTGGCCAAGGCGACGTGTGCCAGCCAGGCAGGAGTGACCTCACAGCAGAGGACCCACCTCCCAGAAGTATGAGGAATCAAGCCAGGGTCCAACTCTCACCAGAGGGCCCACATCAACAAGAGGATGGGAACCAGTCACGAGTGTCCTCACACCAGTGGGGTCCCATACCTAAAAGGTGAGGCAACCGGCACATGTTGCCTCAAACCAGAGGACCTACATCACCAAGGGGCTTGGAGTGAGGCAGGCAGGAGGAGCCTCACAACAGAGGGCCCAAAGTATAAAAAAGGGGCGGAATCCAGCAGTTGGAACCTCCCAGCAGTCGGCCCAGAGCACAGAGGCTATGGGATCTAGGCCTGAGTGAACTAACACCAGAGAACCAACATCACGAAACTGTGAGCAACCCAGGCGTTGGGACCACTGAGCAGAAGGCCCACTTCCTCATGGGGATGGGAACCTTACAGGAGTGTCCTGGCATCACTGGGCTCAGTCAGAAAACGTGGGGTGCCCAGCAGTTAGAGCCTGATGCCAGAGGGCCCTCATCAGCTAGGAGAGGAGGCTCCCAGCAGGCTCCAACTGCAACCAGATGGCTGACGTCACCAAGGCAATGTGAGCAAGCCAGGCAGGAGTTACCTCACAGAAGAGGGCCCACCTCAAAGAAGGGTCAGGAACCCAGCAAGGATCAGACTTTCACCAGAGGGCCCACAACACCAAGGGGATGTGAACCAGGCAGGAGTGTCCTCACACCATTGGGGCCATATCATCGAAAGGTGAGGGACCCAACACACGTGGCCTCAAACCAGAGGACATACATCACCAAGGGTCTGCGAGGGAGGCAGGCAGGAGTAGCCTCAAAACAGAGGGCCCATAGAATCAAAAAGGTGAGGAATCCCGCAGTTGGAACGTTCCAGCAGGTGGCAAGGAGCAGCGAGGCTATGGGTTCCAGGTCGGTGTGAACTCACAAAAGAGGGCCCTCATCATGAAACTGTGAACCCAGCCATTGTGTCCACAGAGCAGAAGGCCCCCATTTCCATGGGGTTGGGAACCTGGCAGGAGTGTACTCGCACCACAGGGCACACATCAGAAAAATTTGGGAGCCCAGGAGTTAGGGCCAGACGCCAGAGGGCCCTCATTACCGAAGGGAGGAAACTCCCAGCAGGCACCAAATCCCAACTGAGGGCCCACGTCGCCAAGGTGACGTGCGCCAGCCAGGCAGGATTGACCTCACAGCAGAGGGCAAACGTCACAGAAGGGAGAGGAGCCCAGCCAGGATAAGACTCTCACCAGAGGGCCCACATCACCAAGGGGACCGGAACCAGGCAGAAGTATCCTCACACCAGTGTGGCCAAATAATGGAAAGGTGAGGAACCCAGAACATGTGGCCTAAACCACAGGAACCACATCTCCAAGGTGCTCAGAGTGAGGCAGGCAGGAGTAGCCTAACAACACAGGGACCATAGATCAAAAAATGTGAGGAATCCAGCAGTTGGAACGTCCCAGCAGGCGGCCAGGAGCAGCGAGGCAATGGGATCCTTTCTGGAATGAACTCACACCAGAGGGCCCTCATCATTAAACTGTGAGCGACCCAACCGTTGGGACCTCACAGCAGAAGGCGCACATCCACATGGGGATGGGAACCCGGCAGGAGTGTCATCGCACAAGTGGGCAAACATCAGAAAAAATGGGGAGCCCTGCAGTTATTGACTGATGCCACAGGGCCCTCATCACCGAGGGGAGGAGACTCCCAGCAAGCTCCAACTGCCACCAGAGGGCCGACGTCTCCAAGGCAACGGGAACAAGCCAGGCAGGTGTGACCTCAGAGCAGAGGGACCACCTCACAGAAAGGTGACGAAACCAGCCAGGATCAGACTCTCACCAGACAGCCCACATCACCAAGGGGATATGAACCAGGCAGGAGTGTCCTCACACCAGTGGGTCCACATCTTTAATAGGTGAGTAAACTGGCACATGTGGCCTCAAACCAGAGGACACACATCACCAATGGGCTGGGAGTGAGGCAGGTGTCTGGACGGGCACATTTAACTCTCATTTCCCACCAGGAAGAGGAATTAACCAAACGCTCAGCGTGCCGTGCAGGAACCAGATTACGGCCTGAGGCAAACCTGCGGTTTTGTGGCCAGCTTACAAGGAAGCGAGTTAAGAAAGGAAATCAGGGACACTGTAATTCACAAACCTGCAGAGTTATAAATGACAACTATTGTCAAAAATATATTGAAGTAAGGCTGCAAAGAAGACTTGAAAACACGGCAGAATTCCAGGAATCAGATTTCAGGAGGTAGATTTGAATTGCATTTAAAGCATATGAAAAGCAGCAGATCTTTGACAGTGATGCACTTGGACAAAAAGAGCGTATGCATTTTTTCGTGAATATATTCAGGAAAAAACGCATACGCCCTTTTTGGTCAACCAAGCACTCGAGCAATGGAAATCCGCACTAAAATGAAGTCTCTTTTCCCATTCGTCAAAAGGGCCATCTGAAAAATGTGTAAAAACGAGAAACACAGGACAGGCCATGGAGAACAGGGAGCCTTGTTATGCTGATGGGTGGGATGTAAATTGCCAACAGACACTCTGGAGATGTTTATGGTGTATCCTGAAACATCTAAAAAACAAAGCTACAGAGCCTAGGGCACTTCCACTTATGGTCCTATAGCTTAGGAAAATTAAAATCAACAAGACACAGCCAACACAAAATTTAGGGCTGCTGTGTTTACAAGAACCTTGAGTCCAGTACAAATTAAATATCCCAGAAAGAAAAAAATGGATAAAGAAGTTGTGCTACTTACGTACAACGGAATATCACTCAGCAATGAAATCAATGTCATCAGGCCTGTAGCAGCAAATTGAGTGGATTTAAACACGATGACTCTAAGAGAAATATGTCACACAGAGAAAGACAGTAATCATAAGATATCACTAATAGAGGGAGTGTAAACTTGGCTCCACATGAACTGAATTACAAAACCGAACAGTGTCTCACATTTAGCTAAAAAACTTATGCTTGCTTAAGGGGAAAGTTGAGTTGGGGTGCTGTATAAAACCAGAGATTGAAATTAGCACAGATACCTTTCCATAAGCCAAATATGTAATAGACAAGACCTACTCCTTGCTCAACGAAATAGACTCATCCATGCTGTATCATCTCACACCTGTTAGAATGGGCATCATCAGAAAATCTACAAACAACAAATGCTGGAAAGGGTGTGGAGATAAGGAACCCTCTTCCACTATTGTTGGGAATGTAAATAGATACAGTCACTGTGGAGAACATTATGGAGTTTCTTATAAAACTAAAAATAGAATTACCATATGATACAGCAATCCCACTACTGGGCATATACCCAGACAAAACCAAAAATCAAAAAGAGACATTCACCGCAATGTTCATTGCATCACTATTTACAATATCCAGGTAATGGAAGCAACCTAAATGCCCAGACAGACGAATGCATAAAGATGTGGTACATATATAAAATGGAATATTACTAAGCCATAAAAAGGAATGAAATTGGATCATTTGTAGAGACGTTGATGGATCTAGAGACTGTCATACAGAGTGAAGTAAGTCAGAAAGAGAAAAACAAAACAAATCTTGTATATTAATGCATATATGTGGAACCTAGAAAAATTGTACAGATGAACCGTTTTGCAAGACAGAAATAGAGCAACAGATGTAGACAACAAACGTATGGACACCAAGGGGGGAGAGCGGTTGGGGGGGTGGTGGTGGGAGGAGTTGAGAGATTGGGATTGGCATGTATACATTTATATGTATAAAATAGATAACCAATAAGAACCTGCTGTATAAAAAATAAAATAAAATTCAAAATTAAAAAAATAAAATTAAAAAAAGTAAAACAGAAAAAATATTCTTCCCTTCACATACATGTATTAATATGAATAAATTATTTCCATGCTTATATCTGTAAATACAAAAAAGAGGAATAAAATCTACCTTGAACCAAAAACGGAAAAAAGAAAAAAAATCAGAACCCACCATTTACACAGAGGAAAACCGTATCAGGGCACTTGCTCCAGTTGTAAACCATTCTGAAGTTGGTCAGTGGTGGGGAATCATCTCCCATTCAGCCAGCAGGCCCCACGCAACAAGCGTCCTCTTTGCAAAGCTGGGGGACCATGCCGAGGCATCTGTGAGTAAACGTGGGCCGAACCCCAGGCCAGCTGCTGCTGAAATGTTCCCACCCTTCCCAGGTAAAACACCTGAATATGTACAAGGACTTGAAAGCCTAGAGGAAGGGCCATGGAGCCACACGAGTGACAGCATGCCGGCCGACTTGGTGCCTGCAGGCCAGCCAGGATGGCCCTGGCCCTGGGTGCTCTTCTGGAAGCTTTCCATTTCCCTGCCTGAGATACCCCTCCTGTCCTCGCCCCCACTGCTTTCTTCCTTCCTCACCTCTGCCCAGGAAGAAATTCCAGCGGCAGGTATGGGTGTCACATCCTCTTCTTTAGCAGGTGGCATCTTGGCAACTGCTGCAGAAAGTCCAGCAGAACCCCACTCACACTGGGCCACCCACAAAGCCGTGGCCTCTCACTCCGTCCCACCAGCCCAGCCCCGAGACTGTTGACAGGGCAGAGAAAATGGCGTCAGGCACAGCCATTTTATATGTGTGTTTATATCGATCTCAACCCAGGCACACCTGGGGAGGGCTGGCCGGCACGGTCAGGCTGCCCAGGTCAGCCAATCATCACCCCTCAGGGTCTCACAATTGCAGAAAATGGAAATTGCTGAATCAGCCAGGTCCAAGGAACAGGTGTGGGCTCTTGAGAGTCAGGATAGACAAGGGGTTGTAGCTCCGGCTTGTTTTCTAATCATTTTAACTGGCCCATGAGTGGGAGACAACTTCAAGAAAACCCTCTCCTAATGAGAGGACCCCAGGAGTCAGGGAGAGGAGGGGTGGGTGGTGGGTGGAGACAGAGGCCTGGTGCCCCGGGTGCAGTGGAAGTCTCTGGAAGACCAGGTGGAGGGAGGCCGCACAGAGTGATGCCCAGGGTCACAGACCTGACGGAGGTGCTATTTGTTAGTTCAAGTCCTGCTCTGAGGTGCTCTGTGTCAGATCTGAGCGACAGGTGAGCTGGGAGTGCTCTGCAATGTGGGCTATGTGCACGGTTCCCGTGTGCCCAGCCTTGCCACGGTACCTGCAAGGGTAGCTCTGTATCCTGGGAGGGGCCTGACCACGAGAGCCCCATGGGCTGCAGGGGACCTGCGCAGGGAACCCCATATCCTGGGAGGGGCCTGAACACGAGAGCCCCGTGGGCTGGCGTGGGGGTGGGGTACCTGCCCAGGTGAGCTTCATATCCTGGGATTGGCCTGACCTCGAGAGCCCCATGGGCTGCTGGAGTCCTGGTAAAGGATGTCAGGACAGTCAGTGAAGCCACCGAGGATATACCTCCAGTAGTTCCTAAATCCTACACCCTGCTGGTCATTCTACCAACCACCAGGACTTGGTATTCTGTATTAGTCTTCAATGATGCCTTCTTTTGTATTCCATTAGTCCGAGAGTCACAAAAAATTTTGGCTTGTGAGTGGCAGGACTCAACATACAACTAAAACAATACTTCCGGGCCGTCTTGCCCCAAGGGTTCAAAAATTCCCACACCACCTTTGGGGAAAGCTCAGCTAAAGACCTAAAAGCTCTACCTCTGGAAAAGGAAACACTCCTTCAATATGCAGACGACATTCTGATCGCCAGCCCTACTAAGGAGACCTCTGAACTACCAAGCCAATAGAGGATAGAAATTGTCCAAGAAAAAGCTCAAATATCAGACTACGGTGACCTGCCTGGGCTTCATTCTCACAGAAGGTCGGAGAAGCACATCCCAGGAAAGGGAAGAAACAATTTATAGCCTTACCCCTTTCTAAAACTAGAAGACAGCTTAGGGGTTCCTGGGGAGGCCAGGGTTTGCTGCTTCTGGATCCCTAACTACAGTCTACTAGCTGGGCCTCTATATGAAACACTGAAAGGAAAAGATGATGATCCTTTTGAATAGAATCCAGAAGTGGCCTTTCAAGAATGGAAAGAGCAGTCAATTCAGACCCTTGCCCTGGAACTCCCTAATTTAGCTAAACCCTTTGACCTTTACATTCCTGGTGAAAGGTGAATCGCCATTGGAGTATTAGTGCAAAAACTGAGACCACTTGAAATGGAACAATGCAAGAATGCCATATAGGTAGGATAAACTACGGTCACCATGGAGCTTGGCCCACCGCCACATCTGCCCAAGATACTGGCGGTATCTAAAAACCTGGAAATCAGCAGCCCAAAAGGCCACCTCCCTCTTAAGGGAAAAGGACCCCACGTGGTGATCCTAACCCCCAACCATGCCCTGAAGTTGCAGGGTTTGCTCCGTGGGCACACTGACCTCGAGTGAGGAGGCCCTCCAACTCCAACCTCCAGAGAGATAACCAGGGGCAACGGGGCAACATGACAACTCATGTGACCATCACTTGACCTGGAGTTTCTCTCATAAAACAACAAGAGTGTGTCCCAAAAGAGTAGACTACTGCTTGCAGGACTTACTGCACCCAGAGGGGAGCTAATAATCTTGGCGGGGGAACCGAATATCACGCTGTCACCATAGAAAAGCCTAGAAACACCGTGATGATGGTGGCCAATAAGACCGGCTGGACTCCTGTTTACTTCAAAAGGCTGTTGACTCAGTGGCCATCATGGTCCTTCATCACCACTGACCCTGGGCTGTCTGGGAGTTGAGCGGGCAGGGTCCTGACACCTGGTGCTGTTTTTACGTTAATTCAGGGGCCTAATTGAAGAAAGCGCAGACTACTGGTCAGAGCATCTAGGCTGGCAGAAACGGTCAGCCTAAGGTGGCCAAATAAATGTGGGGCGGGGTGAAACTGGACCTCACAGCATCACTGCACATCTCCTTCCTGGACCCTTAACGGTCATTAGAATCTATAACACTTCCAATACTGGTGCTCAGGCGGACGAGCAGGGAGGCAGCAGCCCTGGGGACAATCAACGTCACCTGGAGGCTGCTGGGGAGAAGTTCTGACCCTCGCCCACGAGTATGAGTGCTCTTAACTCAGCACTCAGCAGTTACAGAAGAAGGGTCTGCACCCTCAGCACTCCAAGAATGAGGAAGGGGACAAAAGGCAGAAGCGGGGTTTGTCCCAGGCAAAGCCCCTTAAAAATCCCTGGGAGATAAAAATAGAATCTGGGCAATAAAATAAAGTCTAACCTTTTTATCCTTTGTGCTTTGTCTAATTTCACGTGCTCCTAGGGTCCCGCATACAGAGGTTCCACACCTGGCACTTCAGACCAGATTTTCTAGTGCAGAATGGCTGGGTCGACACATCAGATCCTGGGGCCCAGGGCAGACTCCGTGATATAGAGCCTGAGCTGCAGCCAACCGGGCCCTCGAGAGAGCTCTGCCCCCTCCCTCCCACTGACTCTGACAGGATCTCTACACAGCAGCCCAGCCCACAGCCCACAGGGTAGCACATGCTCTCACCTCTCCATTCTCTGATCAAAATATAAAGTTTCCTTTGCTTCTGAACCAAACTCAGTCTCGATCTGTTGGCTCCAATGACACCGGGCAGGGGGACACTTGTTGGGGTCCACTCTGGAGGATCAGTAACAGAAATTGAGAACCTTGTAACTTCAATGAACAGATGTGTGAGCCAAACTGTAATTAACATAGAACAGTGTATAAGGCTCGGGTAAAATAAGATGTTTCTAACACTTCCATTTGATATTTCCATCAATTTATTATAAGCAAGTTCACTGAAAAGGTTTGTCTTATTTGTCAGGTCAATATTAGAGAAACGAAATGATTTCTTTCCAAGGATGTACATCTAATAATCTTGGTTAAAGCTTCAATCTTGTTTTAAATGCTTTTCCATTGAAAATGATACCTCTCTTTCAGCTCCCCCATTTCTGAGAAGTATAAAATCTTATAATTTATGATTACCAAAGAGGAAAGGTGGGAGGAGGGATAAATTAACAGTTTGGGATTAACACATACACACTGCTATGTATATAATCAATCATCAACAAGGAACTACTGTATAGCACAGGGAACTACACTCAATATTTTGCAATAACCTATAAGGGGAAATAATCTGAAAAAGAATAGATATTTTTATTGACATCATCTATCAATGACAGTTAAAATGGAACCTAAGGGAAGCCGTTGGTGAGTGCTTCTGACCCTGAAGACTTCAATCATCTAAAGTTTGGACTCTGCCTACTTCCCAAGGCCCTTAATGAACATATGTGTAGCCGTAGCTTAAAAAATTCCCCAGTTTGGGTTGCGGAGAGACACTGATTTTGAAAAAGCCCTGGTGGTCTCCTCACATGAATGGGATCCTTCCTACAGCTAAAACATGCCTGTCACACCCAGAGGATGGTATACCGTCTGATCGGGAAGAGTTTGGAAAAGGCATCTCATCTCTTCATCTCCTGGTGCTCGGGTTCACCACTCCGGCGTCTTTACTAACAGTCTCCCCACTTGGAGATGTCAGCACTGTCAACATCCTGTTGTGTACAGTTTGGAATTTGTCCAGAGGATGAAGTGGAAGGAGGAGGAACAATGAGAGACAAGTCCTAGGTGCTCGGACAGCCACATGTCACTTTAATTTCCAATCAGAAAGACGAATTGACCAAAGGCTAGGGTTGCCCATGGAAACAGAATAGGCCTTGAGGAAATCCCGCTGCTTTGTGGCCAGTTCCCATAAACACAAGTAAAAAATGGAACTCAGGGGCACTAAAATTCACGAAACTGCAGAGTTGAAAATATCTATCCCTAAAAAATGTCTTGAGGATAGTCAGAGAAAAGGACTTGTAAGCAAGGGAGAATGGCAGGAAAGGGATTGGAAGAGGTAGAAAGGACTCGCCATTAAGCACCAGAAAAGGGGCTGAACATTTGCAACTTTGCACTTGGTCAAAAAGGGTGTATGCGTCTCTTTCTGTATATATTCAAGAAAAGGGCACACACATTTTTAGCCAACCAAACAGGTGGGCACTGGAAATCAATACTACAAAAGATATCACTTCACATCAGTCAGAAGAGCCGTCCTCATAAAGTGTAAACACCAGAAATGCAGGACAGGAAAGGAGAAAAGGGAGCCCTGTGAGGCTTATAGTGGAAATGTATATTGCCAACGGTCACTCTGGAGAAGTGTATTGTGTTTACTAAAGCATCTAAAAAATGAGCTACAGAGCACAGGGCACTTGCACTCATGGACGTGTATCTTGGGAAAAACAAAAATCGAGAGGACACAGGCACCCCAATGTTTACCGCCTCTCTGTTTAAAAGAACCTCGACTAGGATATAACTTAAATGTCTCTGGAGGGAAAAAATGGATAGAGATGTGGTACTTATGTAGAGTGGAATATTACTCAGCCTGGAAATCAATGAAATATGGCCATTTGTAACAACTCCAGAGGAGTTACGTATGATCATTCGAAGTCACATAATTCAAAAGAAAAAGACACATATCATAAGATATCATTTAAAGCAACATAAGATATCACTAATACACGGAATGTAAACTTGGGGACACATGAATGGAACTACAAAACAGAACGGGGCCTCAAATTTAGAAAACCAACATATGCTTGCTTAAGGGGAAAGGTGAGTTCGGGTGCTGAATAAAACCAGAGATTGAAATTAGCACAGATACTGTTCCATAAGCCAAATATGTAATAGAAAAGACCTACTTTTTGGTCAACGAAATGACTCAACACCCCATATTCACCACCTAGGAATATACCTGACTAGTAAGAGTCTTAAAACGTATGGATTTATATGTCTCCGTAAGAGAATCAAGCGTGTGTAGAGCGACATAAACGCAGCAGTGAAAATCAGCTAAATCACATTTTCAAAATAAATTTCAAAAACATAACAAAATGGCAGTGAAATAGAGAGCAATTCTTAAAAAATTCTTTCAGGGCTTGTGATGCAACCTGGATTTAACACATCTACACCCACAGCTGGATGAGACATAAGGCTGGACACTTCGAGCTGATAGCATTGGTGAGGTTCTGTGAGCAAATGCAGACCATTTGAAGTCATACAGCATTTTACCCATTCCATGGGTTTCAACTCTCCAGGTTTAAGGGATTCTTCCTTCAGCTAAAACGTGCATGGGAAACCCAGTGTATGGTCCACCGTGTGATTGGGAAACGTTTTTAAATGCATCTCAGTTTTCGTCCCCTGGTACTCGGGTTCACCATTCCAGACGCTTTACTAACACTCTCCCCACTTGGAGAGTCAGTGTCTTTAACCTCCTGTCTGGCTCAGTTTGCAATTTACGCAGAAGATGTACAGGAATAGGGAGAACCAATGAGAGATTAGCTGTAGGTGTCTGCATGGGCAAATGTAATGCTCATTTCCCACCAGGAAGGAGAATTAAACAAACGGTCAGCGTGCAATGCCGGAACAAGATTAGGGCCAGAAGCAATCCTATGGTTTTGCAGCCAGCTCAAAAGAAAACGAGTTGAAGAAACGAGCTCAGGGGCACTGTAATTCACAAACATGCAGAGTTATAAATGACAGCTATTGTCCAAAAATATATTGAAGTAAGGACGCGAAGAGGACTTGAAAGTGGGGCAGAATTGCAGGAAACCGATATCAGGAGTTAGACTGAAAATGCATTTAAAGCATAGGAAAAGAGGCAGAACGTTGACAATGATGCACTTGGCTAAAAAGGGCGTATTCGATTTTTCCTGAATATAGTCAGGAAAAAACGCATACACGCTTTTTGGCCAACCAAGCAAGCTTGCAAAGGAAATCTGCACTACAATGAAGTCTCACTTCCCCCTGGTCATAAGGGCCATCTGAAAAAACTGTAAAATCCAGAAAGACAGGACAGGCCATGGAGAAAACGGAGCATTGTTATGCTGATGGGTGGGATGTAAATTGCCAACAGCCACTCTGGAGAAGTGTATGGCGTTTCCTGAAACACCTAAAAAAGAAAGGAACTGAGCCCAGTGCACTTCCACATATGGTCTTTTAGCTTAGAGAAATTAAAATCAGAAAGACGCAGCCACCACAAACTTTGGGACAGCTCTGTTTAGAACCTTGTCTACCCTACAAGTTAAATATCCCAGAGAGCAAAAAAGGGATAAAGAAGTTGTAGTACTTACGTAAAATGGAATATCACTCAGCAAGGAAATCTATGTCATCAGGCCCAAAGCAGCATAAGGACTGGATTCAGGTACGATGTCTCTAAGTGAAATAAATCACACAGATAAAGAAACCTCATAAGATGTCACTAATAAACGGAATGTACACTTGGCTACACATGAACTGAAATACAAAACAGAACAGGGTCTCAAATTTAGAAAACCAACTTATGCTTGCTTATGGGGAAAGGTGAGTTGGGGTGCTGCATAAAAACAGAGATTGAAATTAGCACAGATACCGTTCCATAAGCCAAATACGTAATAGACAAGACCTACTCCTTGCTCAACGAAATGCACTAAACACCCTATATTCAACGCCTAGGAATACACCTGGCTAGTAAGAATCTTCAAACCCATGGATTTATATGTCTCCATAAGAGAATCAAGCGTGTGTACAGCTGCATGAAGGCAGCAGAGAAAATCCGATAAATCCCATTATCAAAATGAATTACAAAAACAAAACACAATGACAGTGAAATAGAGAGCAATTCTTAAATAATTCATTCAGGGCTTGTGATGCAACCTGGATTTACCTCATCTACACCCAGAGCTGAGTGAGACATAAGGTTGGACACTTCGGGCTGATAGCATTGGTGAGGTTCAATGAGCAAATGCAGACCCTTTGAAGTCATACTGCATGGGACCCATTCCATGGGTCCCAACTCTCCAGGTTTAAACGATTCTTCCTTCAGCTAAAACATGCGTGGGAAACCCACAGTATGGTGCACCGTGTGACAGGGAAACGTTTTCAAATGCATCTCAGGTTTCATCCCCTTTTACTCGGGTTCACAATTCCAGACCCTTTACTAACACTCCCCACTTGGAGAGTCAGTGCCTTTAACCTCCTGTATGGCACATTTTGCAATTTCTGCGCAAGATGAACAGGAATAGGGAGAACCAATGAGAGACTAGCTGTAGGTGTCTGCACAGGCAAATTTAACGCTCATTTCCAACCAGGAAGAGGATTTAACCAAAGGCTCAGCATGCCATTCCGGAACCAGATTAGGGCCTGAAGCAATCCTGCGGGTTTGCGGCCAGCTCACAAGGAAGCGATTTGATGAAAGGAGATCATGGGCACTGTAATTCACAAACCTGCAGAGTTATATATGACAGCTATCATCCAAAAATATATTGAAGGAAGCCTGCGAAGAGGACTTGAAAGCGGGGCAGAATTGCAGGAAAACGATTTCAGGGGGTAGACTGGAATTACATTTAAAGCATAGGACAAGAGGCAGAACGTCGACAATGATGCACTTGGCCAAAAACGGTGTATGCGTTTTTTCCAGAATATATTCAGGAAAAAACGCATACGCCCTTTTTGGCCAACCAAGCAAGCATCTTAAAGAAATCTGCACTAGACTGAAGTCTCACTGCCCCCTGTCAAAACGGCCATCTGAAAAATGTGTAAAATCCAGACAGGCAACACAGGCCATGGAGAACAGGGAGCTCTGTTATGCTGATGGGTGGGATGTAAATTGCCAAGAGCCACTCTAGAGAAGTGTATGGTGTATCCTCAAACACCTAAAAAACAAAGCAACAGAGCCTACAGCACTTCCACTTATGGTCCTATAGTTTAGGGAAATTAAAATCAAAAACACACAGCCACCCCAAAGTTTCAGACGGCTCTGTTTACAAGAACCTCGTCTACGGTACAAGTAAAATATCCCAGAAAGCGAAAAATGCATAAAGAAGTTTTGGTACGTACGTACAATGGAATATCACTCACCAATGAAATCTATGTCATCAGGCCCGTCGTGGCATAATGAGTGGATTCAGGTACGATGATTCTAAGTGAAATAAGTCACACAGAAAATGAAACATCATAAGATATCACTAATACACGGAATGTAATCTTGGCTACACATGAACTGAATTACAAAACAGAACAGGGTCTCAAATTTAGAAAACCAACTTATATTTGCTTAAGGGGAAAGGTGAGTTGGGGTGCTGCATAAAACCAGAGATAGAAATTAGCACAGATACCATTCCATAAGTCAAATATGTAATAGTCAAGACCTACCCCTTGCTCAACGAGATGGACTATACACCCCATATTCAACGCCTAGCATTACACCTTACTAGTAAGAATCTTCAAACCCATGGATTTATATGTCTCCATAAGAGAATCAAGCGTGTGTACAGCTGCATGAATGCAGCAGAGAAAATCCGATAAATCCCATTATCAAAATGAATTACAAAAACAAAACACAATGACAGTGAAATAGAGAGCAATTCTTAAATAATTCATTCAGTGCTTGTGATGCAACCTGGATTTACCTCATCTAGACACAGAGCTGAGTGAGACATAAGGTTGGACACTTCGGGCTGATAGTATTGATGAGGTTCGATGAGCAAATGCAGACCCTTTGAAGTCATACGTCATGGTACCTGTTCCATGGGTCCCAACTCTCCAGGTTTAAGGGATTCTTCCTTCAGCTAAAACATGCATGGGAATCCCACAGTATGGTGCACCATGTGACCGGGAAACGTTTTCAAATGCATGTCCGTTTTCGTCCGCTTTTTCTCGGGTTCACAATTCCAGACCCTTTACTAACAGTCTCCCCACTTGGACAGTCAGTGCCTTTATCTCCTGTTTGGCACAGTTTGCAATTTCTGCACAAGATGAACAGGAATAGGGAGAACTAATGAGAGAGTAGCTGTAGCTGTCTGCACGGGCAAATTTAACTCTCATTTCCCACCAGGAAGAGGAATGAACCAAAGGCTCAGCGTGCCATGCCGGAACAAGATTAGGGCCTGAAGCAATCCTGCAGTTTTGCGGCCAGCTCAAAAGAAAGCTAGTTGAAAAAAAGAGCTCAGGGGCACTGTCATTCACAAACCTGCAGTTATCAATGACAGCTATCTTCCAAAAATATATTGAAGTAAGGCTGCAAAGCAGACTTGAAAGTGGGGCAGAATTGAAGGAAACCGATTTCAGGAGGTAGACAGTAATTGCATTTAAAGCATAGGAAAAGAGGCAGTACGTCCACAATGATGCACTTGGCCAAGAAGGGCATATGCGTTTTATCCAGGGCCCTCATTAAAGAGGGGAGGAGGCTCCCAGCACACTCCAATGGCCAACAGAGGGCCCATGTCACCAAGGCGACGTGTGCCACCCAGGCAGGGGTGACCTCATGTCAGAGGGCCCACCTCACAGAAGGGTGAGGTACCCAGCCAGGATCAGACTCTCACCAGAGGGCCCACATCTCCAAGGGGATCGGATCCAGGCAGGAGTGGCCTCACACCAGTGTGGCCAAATAATAGAAAGGTGAGGAACCCAGAACATGTGGCCTAAACAAGAGGACCCACATCTCCAAGGGGCTGGAAGTGAGGCAGGAAGGAGGACCCTCAAAACAGAGGACCCATAGAATAAAAAAGTGAGGAATCCCGCAGTTGGAACCTCCTAGCATGCGGCAAGGAGCAGCGAGGCTATGGGTTCCCAGCCAGTGTGAACTCACAACAGAGGGCCCTCATCATTAAACTGTGAACAACACAGCTGTTGGGACCACAGAACAGAAGGCCCACATTCCCATGGGGTTGGCATCCTGGCAGGAGTGTACTCGCACCACAGGGCACACATCAGAAAATTTTGGGAGCCCAGGAGTTAGGGCCGGACGCCAAACGGCCCTAATTACAGAGGGGAGCAGACTCCTAGCAGGCACCAACTCTCAACTGAGGGCACACGTCGCCAATGTGACGTGTGACAGCCAGGCAGGAATGACCTCACAGCCAAGGGCCTACGTCACAGAAGGGGGAGGAACCCAGCCAGGATAAGACTCCCACCAGAGGGCCCACATCACCAAGGGGATCAGAACCAGGCAGGAGTGGCCTCAAACCAGTATGGCCAAATCATAGAAAAGTGAAGAAACCAGAACATATGGCCTAAACCAGAGGACCCACATCAACAAGGGGCTCAGAGTGAGGCAGGCAGTAGGTGTCTCAAACAGAGGGCCCATAAAATAAAAAAGGTGGGGAATCCCGCAGTTGGAACCTCCCAGCAGGCGGCAAGGTACAGCGAGGCTATGGGATCCCGGCCGGTGTGAACTCACAACAGAGGGCCCTCATCACGAAACTGTGAACAACCCAGCAGTTGGGACAACAGAGCAGAAGGCCCACATTCCCATGTGGTTGGGAACCTGACAGGAGTGTCCTCCCACCAGAGGGCACACATCAGAAAAGTATGGGAGCCCAGGAGTTAGGGCCTGACGCCAGAGTGTCCTCATCACCGAGAGGAGAATGCTCCCAGCATGCTCCAACTGCCGCCAGAGGGCCGACGTCACCAAGGCGGGGTGTGCCAGCCAGGCAGGAGTGACCTCAGGGCCGAGGGTCAACCTTACGGAACTGTGAGGAACCCAACCAGGATGAGACTCTCACCAGAGGGCCCACATCACCAAGGGGATGGGAACCAGGCAGGAGTGTTCTCACCACAGTGGTGCCACATCACTGAAAGGCGAGGAACCCACAACATGTGGCCTCAATCCAGAACACCCACATCAACAAGGGGCTCAGAGTGAGGGAGGCAGGAAGTGTCTCACAACACACGGCCCATAGAAGAATAAAGGTAAGGAATCCTGCATTTGGAAGCTCCAAGCAGGTGGCCCAGAGCACCGAGGCTCTGGGATGCATGCCGGAGTGAACTCACAGCAGAGGGCCCACATCCTGACACTGGGAGCAACCCAGCCGTTGGCACCTCAGAACAGAAGTCCCAAATCCGCATGGGGATGGGAACCTGGAAGGAGTGACATTGCACCAGTGGGCTCACATCAGAAAATGTGCGGAGCCCAGCAGTTAGGGCCTGACGCAAGAGGGCCCTCATCACCTTGGAGAGGAGCGTACAAGAAGGCTCCAACTGCCACCAGAGGTCCGACGTCACCAAGGCAACGGGAGCAAGCCAGGCAGGAGTGGCCTCACACCAGTGTGGCCAAATCATAGAAAGGTGAGGAACCCAGAATATGTGGCCCAAACAAGCCGACCCACATCTCCAAGGGGCTGGGAGTGAGGCAGGCAGGAGGACCCTCAAAACAGAGGACCCATAGAATAAAAAATGTGAGGAATCCCGCAGTTGGATACTCCTAGCATGCGGCAAGGAGCAGCGAGGCTATGGGATCCCAGCCAGTGTGAACTCACAACAGAGGGCCCTCATCATGAAACTGTGAACAACACAGCTGTTGGGACCACAGAACAGAAGGCCCACATTCCCATGGGTTTGGTAACATGGCAGGAGTGTACTCGCACCACAGGGCACACATCAGAAAAGTTTGGGAGCCCAGGAGTTAGGGCCTGACTCCAGACAGCCCTAATTACCGAGGGGAGCAGACTCCTAGCAGGCACCAACTCCCAACTGAGGGCCCACGTCGCCAAGGTGACGTGCGTCAGCCAGGCAGGAGTGACCTCACAGCAGAGGGCCTACGTCACAGAAGGGGGAGGAACCCAGCCAGGATAAGACAATCACCAGAGGGCCCACATCACCAAGGGGATCAGAACCAGGCAGGAGTGGCCTCACACCAGTATGGCCAAATCATAGAAAAGTGAGGAACCCAGAACATATGGCCTAAACCAGAGGACCCATATCAACAAGGGGCTCAGAGTGAGGCAGGCAGGAGGTGTCTCAAACAGAGGGCCCATAAAATAAAAAAGGTGAGGAATCCCGCAGTTGGAAGCTCCAAGCAGTTGTCCCAGAGCACCGAGGCTATGGGATCCATGCCGGATTGAACTCACAGCAGAGGGCCCACATCCTGACACTGTGAGCAACCCAGCCGTTGGCACCTCAGAACAGAAGGCCCAAATCCGCATGGGGATGGGAACCTGGCCGGAGTGTCCTCTCACCACTTAGCACGTATCAGAAAATATGGGTACCCAGCAGTTAGGGCCTGACACCAGAGTGTCCTCATCACCGAGAGGAGAAGGCTCCCAGCACGCTCCATCTGCGGTCAGAGGGCTGACGTCACCAAGGCGGTGTGTGCCAGCCAGGCAGGAGTGACCTCAGGGCAGAGGGCCAACCTTACGAAACTGTTAGGAACCCAACCAGGATGAGACTCTCACCAGAGGGCCCACATCACCAAGGGGATGGGAACCAGGCAGGAGTGTTCTGACCCCAGTGGGGCCACATCATTGAAAGGTGAGAAACCCACCACATGTGACCTCAAACCAGAAGACCCACAACAACAAGGGGCTCAGAGTGAGGCAGGCAGGAAGTGTCTCACAACACACGGCCCATAGAAGAAAAAAGGTAAGGAATCCTGCAGTTGGAAGCTCCAAGCAGGTGGCCCAGAACACCGAGGATATGGGATGCATGCCGGAGTGAACTCACAGCAGAGGGCCCACATCCTGACACTGTGAGCAACCCACACGTTGGCACCTCAGAACAGAAGGCCCAAATCCGCATGGGGATGGGAACCTGGCAGGAGTGTCATCGCACCAGTGAGCACATATCAGAAAATGTGGGGAGCCCAGCAGTTAGGGCCTGACGCCAGAGGGCCCTCATCACCGATGGGAGGAGGCTCCCAGCACGCTCCAACTGCAACCAGAGGGCCCATGTGGCCAAGGCGACGTGTGCCAGCCAGGCAGGAGTGACCTCACAGCAGAGGACCCACCTCCCAGAAGTATGAGGAATCAAGCCAGGGTCCAACTCTCACCAGAGGGCCCACATCAACAAGAGGATGGGAACCAGTCACGAGTGTCCTCACACCAGTGGGGTCCCATACCTAAAAGGTGAGGCAACCGGCACATGTTGCCTCAAACCAGAGGACCTACATCACCAAGGGGCTTGGAGTGAGGCAGGCAGGAGGAGCCTCACAACAGAGGGCCCAAAGTATAAAAAAGGGGCGGAATCCAGCAGTTGGAACCTCCCAGCAGTCGGCCCAGAGCACAGAGGCTATGGGATCTAGGCCTGAGTGAACTAACACCAGAGAACCAACATCACGAAACTGTGAGCAACCCAGGCGTTGGGACCACTGAGCAGAAGGCCCACTTCCTCATGGGGATGGGAACCTTACAGGAGTGTCCTGGCATCACTGGGCTCAGTCAGAAAACGTGGGGTGCCCAGCAGTTAGAGCCTGATGCCAGAGGGCCCTCATCAGCTAGGAGAGGAGGCTCCCAGCAGGCTCCAACTGCAACCAGATGGCTGACGTCACCAAGGCAATGTGAGCAAGCCAGGCAGGAGTTACCTCACAGAAGAGGGCCCACCTCAAAGAAGGGTCAGGAACCCAGCAAGGATCAGACTTTCACCAGAGGGCCCACAACACCAAGGGGATGTGAACCAGGCAGGAGTGTCCTCACACCATTGGGGCCATATCATCGAAAGGTGAGGGACCCAACACACGTGGCCTCAAACCAGAGGACATACATCACCAAGGGTCTGCGAGGGAGGCAGGCAGGAGTAGCCTCAAAACAGAGGGCCCATAGAATAAAAAAGGTGAGGAATCCCGCAGTTGGAACGTTCCAGCAGGTGGCAAGGAGCAGCGAGGCTATGGGTTCCAGGTCGGTGTGAACTCACAAAAGAGGGCCCTCATCATGAAACTGTGAACCCAGCCATTGTGTCCACAGAGCAGAAGGCCCCCATTTCCATGGGGTTGGGAACCTGGCAGGAGTGTACTCGCACCACAGGGCACACATCAGAAAAATTTGGGAGCCCAGGAGTTAGGGCCAGACGCCAGAGGGCCCTCATTACCGAAGGGAGGAAACTCCCAGCAGGCACCAAATCCCAACTGAGGGCCCACGTCGCCAAGGTGACGTGCGCCAGCCAGGCAGGATTGACCTCACAGCAGAGGGCAAACGTCACAGAAGGGAGAGGAGCCCAGCCAGGATAAGACTCTCACCAGAGGGCCCACATCACCAAGGGGACCGGAACCAGGCAGAAGTATCCTCACACCAGTGTGGCCAAATAATGGAAAGGTGAGGAACCCAGAACATGTGGCCTAAACCACAGGAACCACATCTCCAAGGTGCTCAGAGTGAGGCAGGCAGGAGTAGCCTAACAACACAGGGACCATAGATCAAAAAATGTGAGGAATCCAGCAGTTGGAACGTCCCAGCAGGCGGCCAGGAGCAGCGAGGCAATGGGATCCTTTCTGGAATGAACTCACACCAGAGGGCCCTCATCATTAAACTGTGAGCGACCCAACCGTTGGGACCTCACAGCAGAAGGCGCACATCCACATGGGGATGGGAACCCGGCAGGAGTGTCATCGCACAAGTGGGCAAACATCAGAAAAAATGGGGAGCCCTGCAGTTATTGACTGATGCCACAGGGCCCTCATCACCGAGGGGAGGAGACTCCCAGCAAGCTCCAACTGCCACCAGAGGGCCGACGTCTCCAAGGCAACGGGAACAAGCCAGGCAGGTGTGACCTCAGAGCAGAGGGACCACCTCACAGAAAGGTGACGAAACCAGCCAGGATCAGACTCTCACCAGACAGCCCACATCACCAAGGGGATATGAACCAGGCAGGAGTGTCCTCACACCAGTGGGTCCACATCTTTAATAGGTGAGTAAACTGGCACATGTGGCCTCAAACCAGAGGACACACATCACCAATGGGCTGGGAGTGAGGCAGGTGTCTGGACGGGCACATTTAACTCTCATTTCCCACCAGGAAGAGGAATTAACCAAACGCTCAGCGTGCCGTGCAGGAACCAGATTACGGCCTGAGGCAAACCTGCGGTTTTGTGGCCAGCTTACAAGGAAGCGAGTTAAGAAAGGAAATCAGGGACACTGTAATTCACAAACCTGCAGAGTTATAAATGACAACTATTGTCAAAAATATATTGAAGTAAGGCTGCAAAGAAGACTTGAAAACACGGCAGAATTCCAGGAATCAGATTTCAGGAGGTAGATTTGAATTGCATTTAAAGCATATGAAAAGCAGCAGATCTTTGACAGTGATGCACTTGGACAAAAAGAGCGTATGCATTTTTTCGTGAATATATTCAGGAAAAAACGCATACGCCCTTTTTGGTCAACCAAGCACTCGAGCAATGGAAATCCGCACTAAAATGAAGTCTCTTTTCCCATTCGTCAAAAGGGCCATCTGAAAAATGTGTAAAAACGAGAAACACAGGACAGGCCATGGAGAACAGGGAGCCTTGTTATGCTGATGGGTGGGATGTAAATTGCCAACAGACACTCTGGAGATGTTTATGGTGTATCCTGAAACATCTAAAAAACAAAGCTACAGAGCCTAGGGCACTTCCACTTATGGTCCTATAGCTTAGGAAAATTAAAATCAACAAGACACAGCCAACACAAAATTTAGGGCTGCTGTGTTTACAAGAACCTTGAGTCCAGTACAAATTAAATATCCCAGAAAGAAAAAAATGGATAAAGAAGTTGTGCTACTTACGTACAACGGAATATCACTCAGCAATGAAATCAATGTCATCAGGCCTGTAGCAGCAAATTGAGTGGATTTAAACACGATGACTCTAAGAGAAATATGTCACACAGAGAAAGACAGTAATCATAAGATATCACTAATAGAGGGAGTGTAAACTTGGCTCCACATGAACTGAATTACAAAACCGAACAGTGTCTCACATTTAGCTAAAAAACTTATGCTTGCTTAAGGGGAAAGTTGAGTTGGGGTGCTGTATAAAACCAGAGATTGAAATTAGCACAGATACCTTTCCATAAGCCAAATATGTAATAGACAAGACCTACTCCTTGCTCAACGAAATAGACTCATCCATGCTGTATCATCTCACACCTGTTAGAATGGGCATCATCAGAAAATCTACAAACAACAAATGCTGGAAAGGGTGTGGAGATAAGGAACCCTCTTCCACTATTGTTGGGAATGTAAATAGATACAGTCACTGTGGAGAACATTATGGAGTTTCTTATAAAACTAAAAATAGAATTACCATATGATACAGCAATCCCACTACTGGGCATATACCCAGACAAAACCAAAAATCAAAAAGAGACATTCACCGCAATGTTCATTGCATCACTATTTACAATATCCAGGTAATGGAAGCAACCTAAATGCCCAGACAGACGAATGCATAAAGATGTGGTACATATATAAAATGGAATATTACTAAGCCATAAAAAGGAATGAAATTGGATCATTTGTAGAGACGTTGATGGATCTAGAGACTGTCATACAGAGTGAAGTAAGTCAGAAAGAGAAAAACAAAACAAATCTTGTATATTAATGCATATATGTGGAACCTAGAAAAATTGTACAGATGAACCGTTTTGCAAGACAGAAATAGAGCAACAGATGTAGACAACAAACGTATGGACACCAAGGGGGGAGAGCGGTTGGGGGGGTGGTGGTGGGAGGAGTTGAGAGATTGGGATTGGCATGTATACATTTATATGTATAAAATAGATAACCAATAAGAACCTGCTGTATAAAAAATAAAATAAAATTCAAAATTAAAAAAATAAAATTAAAAAAAGTAAAACAGAAAAAATATTCTTCCCTTCACATACATGTATTAATATGAATAAATTATTTCCATGCTTATATCTGTAAATACAAAAAAGAGGAATAAAATCTACCTTGAACCAAAAACGGAAAAAAGAAAAAAAATCAGAACCCACCATTTACACAGAGGAAAACCGTATCAGGGCACTTGCTCCAGTTGTAAACCATTCTGAAGTTGGTCAGTGGTGGGGAATCATCTCCCATTCAGCCAGCAGGCCCCACGCAACAAGCGTCCTCTTTGCAAAGCTGGGGGACCATGCCGAGGCATCTGTGAGTAAACGTGGGCCGAAACCCAGGCCAGCTGCTGCTGAAATGTTCCCACCCTTCCCAGGTAAAACACCTGAATATGTACAAGGACTTGAAAGCCTAGAGGAAGGGCCATGGAGCCACACGAGTGACAGCATGCCGGCCGACTTGGTGCCTGCAGGCCAGCCAGGATGGCCCTGGCCCTGGGTGCTCTTCTGGAAGCTTTCCATTTCCCTGCCTGAGATACCCCTCCTGTCCTCGCCCCCACTGCTTTCTTCCTTCCTCACCTCTGCCCAGGAAGAAATTCCAGCGGCAGGTATGGGTGTCACATCCTCTTCTTTAGCAGGTGGCATCTTGGCAACTGCTGCAGAAAGTCCAGCAGAACCCCACTCACACTGGGCCACCCACAAAGCCGTGGCCTCTCACTCCGTCCCACCAGCCCAGCCCCGAGACTGTTGACAGGGCAGAGAAAATGGCGTCAGGCACAGCCATTTTATATGTGTGTTTATATCGATCTCAACCCAGGCACACCTGGGGAGGGCTGGCCGGCACGGTCAGGCTGCCCAGGTCAGCCAATCATCACCCCTCAGGGTCTCACAATTGCAGAAAATGGAAATTGCTGAATCAGCCAGGTCCAAGGAACAGGTGTGGGCTCTTGAGAGTCAGGATAGACAAGGGGTTGTAGCTCCGGCTTGTTTTCTAATCATTTTAACTGGCCCATGAGTGGGAGACAACTTCAAGAAAACCCTCTCCTAATGAGAGGACCCCAGGAGTCAGGGAGAGGAGGGGTGGGTGGTGGGTGGAGACAGAGGCCTGGTGCCCCGGGTGCAGTGGAAGTCTCTGGAAGACCAGGTGGAGGGAGGCCGCACAGAGTGATGCCCAGGGTCACAGACCTGACGGAGGTGCTATTTGTTAGTTCAAGTCCTGCTCTGAGGTGCTCTGTGTCAGATCTGAGCGACAGGTGAGCTGGGAGTGCTCTGCAATGTGGGCTATGTGCACGGTTCCCGTGTGCCCAGCCTTGCCACGGTACCTGCAAGGGTAGCTCTGTATCCTGGGAGGGGCCTGACCACGAGAGCCCCATGGGCTGCAGGGGACCTGCGCAGGGAACCCCATATCCTGGGAGGGGCCTGAACACGAGAGCCCCGTGGGCTGGCGTGGGGGTGGGGTACCTGCCCAGGTGAGCTTCATATCCTGGGATTGGCCTGACCTCGAGAGCCCCATGGGCTGCTGGAGTCCTGGTAAAGGATGTCAGGACAGTCAGTGAAGCCACCGAGGATATACCTCCAGTAGTTCCTAAATCCTACACCCTGCTGGTCATTCTACCAACCACCAGGACTTGGTATTCTGTATTAGTCTTCAATGATGCCTTCTTTTGTATTCCATTAGTCCGAGAGTCACAAAAAATTTTGGCTTGTGAGTGGCAGGACTCAACATACAACTAAAACAATACTTCCGGGCCGTCTTGCCCCAAGGGTTCAAAAATTCCCACACCACCTTTGGGGAAAGCTCAGCTAAAGACCTAAAAGCTCTACCTCTGGAAAAGGAAACACTCCTTCAATATGCAGACGACATTCTGATCGCCAGCCCTACTAAGGAGACCTCTGAACTACCAAGCCAATAGAGGATAGAAATTGTCCAAGAAAAAGCTCAAATATCAGACTACGGTGACCTGCCTGGGCTTCATTCTCACAGAAGGTCGGAGAAGCACATCCCAGGAAAGGGAAGAAACAATTTATAGCCTTACCCCTTTCTAAAACTAGAAGACAGCTTAGGGGTTCCTGGGGAGGCCAGGGTTTGCTGCTTCTGGATCCCTAACTACAGTCTACTAGCTGGGCCTCTATATGAAACACTGAAAGGAAAAGATGATGATCCTTTTGAATAGAATCCAGAAGTGGCCTTTCAAGAATGGAAAGAGCAGTCAATTCAGACCCTTGCCCTGGAACTCCCTAATTTAGCTAAACCCTTTGACCTTTACATTCCTGGTGAAAGGTGAATCGCCATTGGAGTATTAGTGCAAAAACTGAGACCACTTGAAATGGAACAATGCAAGAATGCCATATAGGTAGGATAAACTACGGTCACCATGGAGCTTGGCCCACCGCCACATCTGCCCAAGATACTGGCGGTATCTAAAAACCTGGAAATCAGCAGCCCAAAAGGCCACCTCCCTCTTAAGGGAAAAGGACCCCACGTGGTGATCCTAACCCCCAACCATGCCCTGAAGTTGCAGGGTTTGCTCCGTGGGCACACTGACCTCGAGTGAGGAGGCCCTCCAACTCCAACCTCCAGAGAGATAACCAGGGGCAACGGGGCAACATGACAACTCATGTGACCATCACTTGACCTGGAGTTTCTCTCATAAAACAACAAGAGTGTGTCCCAAAAGAGTAGACTACTGCTTGCAGGACTTACTGCACCCAGAGGGGAGCTAATAATCTTGGCGGGGGAACCGAATATCACGCTGTCACCATAGAAAAGCCTAGAAACACCGTGATGATGGTGGCCAATAAGACCGGCTGGACTCCTGTTTACTTCAAAAGGCTGTTGACTCAGTGGCCTTCATCACCACTGACCCTGGGCTGTCTGGGAGTTGAGCGGGCAGGGTCCTGACACCTGGTGCTGTTTTTACGTTAATTCAGGGGCCTAATTGAAGAAAGCGCAGACTACTGGTCAGAGCATCTAGGCTGGCAGAAACGGTCAGCCTAAGGTGGCCAAATAAATGTGGGGCGGGGTGAAACTGGACCTCACAGCATCACTGCACATCTCCTTCCTGGACCCTTAACGGTCATTAGAATCTATAACACTTCCAATACTGGTGCTCAGGCGGACGAGCAGGGAGGCAGCAGCCCTGGGGACAATCAACGTCACCTGGAGGCTGCTGGGGAGAAGTTCTGACCCTCGCCCACGAGTATGAGTGCTCTTAACTCAGCACTCAGCAGTTACAGAAGAAGGGTCTGCACCCTCAGCACTCCAAGAATGAGGAAGGGGACAAAAGGCAGAAGCGGGGTTTGTCCCAGGCAAAGCCCCTTAAAAATCCCTGGGAGATAAAAATAGAATCTGGGCAATAAAATAAAGTCTAACCTTTTTATCCTTTGTGCTTTGTCTAATTTCACGTGCTCCTAGGGTCCCGCATACAGAGGTTCCACACCTGGCACTTCAGACCAGATTTTCTAGTGCAGAATGGCTGGGTCGACACATCAGATCCTGGGGCCCAGGGCAGACTCCGTGATATAGAGCCTGAGCTGCAGCCAACCGGGCCCTCGAGAGAGCTCTGCCCCCTCCCTCCCACTGACTCTGACAGGATCTCTACACAGCAGCCCAGCCCACAGCCCACAGGGTAGCACATGCTCTCACCTCTCCATTCTCTGATCAAAATATAAAGTTTCCTTTGCTTCTGAACCAAACTCAGTCTCGATCTGTTGGCTCCAATGACACCGGGCAGGGGGACACTTGTTGGGGTCCACTCTGGAGGATCAGTAACAGAAATTGAGAACCTTGTAACTTCAATGAACAGATGTGTGAGCCAAACTGTAATTAACATAGAACAGTGTATAAGGCTCGGGTAAAATAAGATGTTTCTAACACTTCCATTTGATATTTCCATCAATTTATTATAAGCAAGTTCACTGAAAAGGTTTGTCTTATTTGTCAGGTCAATATTAGAGAAACGAAATGATTTCTTTCCAAGGATGTACATCTAATAATCTTGGTTAAAGCTTCAATCTTGTTTTAAATGCTTTTCCATTGAAAATGATACCTCTCTTTCAGCTCCCCCATTTCTGAGAAGTATAAAATCTTATAATTTATGATTACCAAAGAGGAAAGGTGGGAGGAGGGATAAATTAACAGTTTGGGATTAACACATACACACTGCTATGTATATAATCAATCATCAACAAGGAACTACTGTATAGCACAGGGAACTACACTCAATATTTTGCAATAACCTATAAGGGGAAATAATCTGAAAAAGAATAGATATTTTTATTGACATCATCTATCAATGACAGTTAAAATGGAACCTAAGGGAAGCCGTTGGTGAGTGCTTCTGACCCTGAAGACTTCAATCATCTAAAGTTTGGACTCTGCCTACTTCCCAAGGCCCTTAATGAACATATGTGTAGCCGTAGCTTAAAAAATTCCCCAGTTTGGGTTGCGGAGAGACACTGATTTTGAAAAAGCCCTGGTGGTCTCCTCACATGAATGGGATCCTTCCTACAGCTAAAACATGCCTGTCACACCCAGAGGATGGTATACCGTCTGATCGGGAAGAGTTTGGAAAAGGCATCTCATCTCTTCATCTCCTGGTGCTCGGGTTCACCACTCCGGCGTCTTTACTAACAGTCTCCCCACTTGGAGATGTCAGCACTGTCAACATCCTGTTGTGTACAGTTTGGAATTTGTCCAGAGGATGAAGTGGAAGGAGGAGGAACAATGAGAGACAAGTCCTAGGTGCTCGGACAGCCACATGTCACTTTAATTTCCAATCAGAAAGACGAATTGACCAAAGGCTAGGGTTGCCCATGGAAACAGAATAGGCCTTGAGGAAATCCCGCTGCTTTGTGGCCAGTTCCCATAAACACAAGTAAAAAATGGAACTCAGGGGCACTAAAATTCACGAAACTGCAGAGTTGAAAATATCTATCCCTAAAAAATGTCTTGAGGATAGTCAGAGAAAAGGACTTGTAAGCAAGGGAGAATGGCAGGAAAGGGATTGGAAGAGGTAGAAAGGACTCGCCATTAAGCACCAGAAAAGGGGCTGAACATTTGCAACTTTGCACTTGGTCAAAAAGGGTGTATGCGTCTCTTTCTGTATATATTCAAGAAAAGGGCACACACATTTTTAGCCAACCAAACAGGTGGGCACTGGAAATCAATACTACAAAAGATATCACTTCACATCAGTCAGAAGAGCCGTCCTCATAAAGTGTAAACACCAGAAATGCAGGACAGGAAAGGAGAAAAGGGAGCCCTGTGAGGCTTATAGTGGAAATGTATATTGCCAACGGTCACTCTGGAGAAGTGTATTGTGTTTACTAAAGCATCTAAAAAATGAGCTACAGAGCACAGGGCACTTGCACTCATGGACGTGTATCTTGGGAAAAACAAAAATCGAGAGGACACAGGCACCCCAATGTTTACCGCCTCTCTGTTTAAAAGAACCTCGACTAGGATATAACTTAAATGTCTCTGGAGGGAAAAAATGGATAGAGATGTGGTACTTATGTAGAGTGGAATATTACTCAGCCTGGAAATCAATGAAATATGGCCATTTGTAACAACTCCAGAGGAGTTACGTATGATCATTCGAAGTCACATAATTCAAAAGAAAAAGACACATATCATAAGATATCATTTAAAGCAACATAAGATATCACTAATACACGGAATGTAAACTTGGGGACACATGAATGGAACTACAAAACAGAACGGGGCCTCAAATTTAGAAAACCAACATATGCTTGCTTAAGGGGAAAGGTGAGTTCGGGTGCTGAATAAAACCAGAGATTGAAATTAGCACAGATACTGTTCCATAAGCCAAATATGTAATAGAAAAGACCTACTTTTTGGTCAACGAAATGACTCAACACCCCATATTCACCACCTAGGAATATACCTGACTAGTAAGAGTCTTAAAACGTATGGATTTATATGTCTCCGTAAGAGAATCAAGCGTGTGTAGAGCGACATAAACGCAGCAGTGAAAATCAGCTAAATCACATTTTCAAAATAAATTTCAAAAACATAACAAAATGGCAGTGAAATAGAGAGCAATTCTTAAAAAATTCTTTCAGGGCTTGTGATGCAACCTGGATTTAACACATCTACACCCACAGCTGGATGAGACATAAGGCTGGACACTTCGAGCTGATAGCATTGGTGAGGTTCTGTGAGCAAATGCAGACCATTTGAAGTCATACAGCATTTTACCCATTCCATGGGTTTCAACTCTCCAGGTTTAAGGGATTCTTCCTTCAGCTAAAACGTGCATGGGAAACCCAGTGTATGGTCCACCGTGTGATTGGGAAACGTTTTTAAATGCATCTCAGTTTTCGTCCCCTGGTACTCGGGTTCACCATTCCAGACGCTTTACTAACACTCTCCCCACTTGGAGAGTCAGTGTCTTTAACCTCCTGTCTGGCTCAGTTTGCAATTTACGCAGAAGATGTACAGGAATAGGGAGAACCAATGAGAGATTAGCTGTAGGTGTCTGCATGGGCAAATGTAATGCTCATTTCCCACCAGGAAGGAGAATTAAACAAACGGTCAGCGTGCAATGCCGGAACAAGATTAGGGCCAGAAGCAATCCTATGGTTTTGCAGCCAGCTCAAAAGAAAACGAGTTGAAGAAACGAGCTCAGGGGCACTGTAATTCACAAACATGCAGAGTTATAAATGACAGCTATTGTCCAAAAATATATTGAAGTAAGGACGCGAAGAGGACTTGAAAGTGGGGCAGAATTGCAGGAAACCGATATCAGGAGTTAGACTGAAAATGCATTTAAAGCATAGGAAAAGAGGCAGAACGTTGACAATGATGCACTTGGCTAAAAAGGGCGTATTCGATTTTTCCTGAATATAGTCAGGAAAAAACGCATACACGCTTTTTGGCCAACCAAGCAAGCTTGCAAAGGAAATCTGCACTACAATGAAGTCTCACTTCCCCCTGGTCATAAGGGCCATCTGAAAAAACTGTAAAATCCAGAAAGACAGGACAGGCCATGGAGAAAACGGAGCATTGTTATGCTGATGGGTGGGATGTAAATTGCCAACAGCCACTCTGGAGAAGTGTATGGCGTTTCCTGAAACACCTAAAAAAGAAAGGAACTGAGCCCAGTGCACTTCCACATATGGTCTTTTAGCTTAGAGAAATTAAAATCAGAAAGACGCAGCCACCACAAACTTTGGGACAGCTCTGTTTAGAACCTTGTCTACCCTACAAGTTAAATATCCCAGAGAGCAAAAAAGGGATAAAGAAGTTGTAGTACTTACGTAAAATGGAATATCACTCAGCAAGGAAATCTATGTCATCAGGCCCAAAGCAGCATAAGGACTGGATTCAGGTACGATGTCTCTAAGTGAAATAAATCACACAGATAAAGAAACCTCATAAGATGTCACTAATAAACGGAATGTACACTTGGCTACACATGAACTGAAATACAAAACAGAACAGGGTCTCAAATTTAGAAAACCAACTTATGCTTGCTTATGGGGAAAGGTGAGTTGGGGTGCTGCATAAAAACAGAGATTGAAATTAGCACAGATACCGTTCCATAAGCCAAATACGTAATAGACAAGACCTACTCCTTGCTCAACGAAATGCACTAAACACCCTATATTCAACGCCTAGGAATACACCTGGCTAGTAAGAATCTTCAAACCCATGGATTTATATGTCTCCATAAGAGAATCAAGCGTGTGTACAGCTGCATGAAGGCAGCAGAGAAAATCCGATAAATCCCATTATCAAAATGAATTACAAAAACAAAACACAATGACAGTGAAATAGAGAGCAATTCTTAAATAATTCATTCAGGGCTTGTGATGCAACCTGGATTTACCTCATCTACACCCAGAGCTGAGTGAGACATAAGGTTGGACACTTCGGGCTGATAGCATTGGTGAGGTTCAATGAGCAAATGCAGACCCTTTGAAGTCATACTGCATGGGACCCATTCCATGGGTCCCAACTCTCCAGGTTTAAACGATTCTTCCTTCAGCTAAAACATGCGTGGGAAACCCACAGTATGGTGCACCGTGTGACAGGGAAACGTTTTCAAATGCATCTCAGGTTTCATCCCCTTTTACTCGGGTTCACAATTCCAGACCCTTTACTAACACTCCCCACTTGGAGAGTCAGTGCCTTTAACCTCCTGTATGGCACATTTTGCAATTTCTGCGCAAGATGAACAGGAATAGGGAGAACCAATGAGAGACTAGCTGTAGGTGTCTGCACAGGCAAATTTAACGCTCATTTCCAACCAGGAAGAGGATTTAACCAAAGGCTCAGCATGCCATTCCGGAACCAGATTAGGGCCTGAAGCAATCCTGCGGGTTTGCGGCCAGCTCACAAGGAAGCGATTTGATGAAAGGAGATCATGGGCACTGTAATTCACAAACCTGCAGAGTTATATATGACAGCTATCATCCAAAAATATATTGAAGGAAGCCTGCGAAGAGGACTTGAAAGCGGGGCAGAATTGCAGGAAAACGATTTCAGGGGGTAGACTGGAATTACATTTAAAGCATAGGACAAGAGGCAGAACGTCGACAATGATGCACTTGGCCAAAAACGGTGTATGCGTTTTTTCCAGAATATATTCAGGAAAAAACGCATACGCCCTTTTTGGCCAACCAAGCAAGCATCTTAAAGAAATCTGCACTAGACTGAAGTCTCACTGCCCCCTGTCAAAACGGCCATCTGAAAAATGTGTAAAATCCAGACAGGCAACACAGGCCATGGAGAACAGGGAGCTCTGTTATGCTGATGGGTGGGATGTAAATTGCCAAGAGCCACTCTAGAGAAGTGTATGGTGTATCCTCAAACACCTAAAAAACAAAGCAACAGAGCCTACAGCACTTCCACTTATGGTCCTATAGTTTAGGGAAATTAAAATCAAAAACACACAGCCACCCCAAAGTTTCAGACGGCTCTGTTTACAAGAACCTCGTCTACGGTACAAGTAAAATATCCCAGAAAGCGAAAAATGCATAAAGAAGTTTTGGTACGTACGTACAATGGAATATCACTCACCAATGAAATCTATGTCATCAGGCCCGTCGTGGCATAATGAGTGGATTCAGGTACGATGATTCTAAGTGAAATAAGTCACACAGAAAATGAAACATCATAAGATATCACTAATACACGGAATGTAATCTTGGCTACACATGAACTGAATTACAAAACAGAACAGGGTCTCAAATTTAGAAAACCAACTTATATTTGCTTAAGGGGAAAGGTGAGTTGGGGTGCTGCATAAAACCAGAGATAGAAATTAGCACAGATACCATTCCATAAGTCAAATATGTAATAGTCAAGACCTACCCCTTGCTCAACGAGATGGACTATACACCCCATATTCAACGCCTAGCATTACACCTTACTAGTAAGAATCTTCAAACCCATGGATTTATATGTCTCCATAAGAGAATCAAGCGTGTGTACAGCTGCATGAATGCAGCAGAGAAAATCCGATAAATCCCATTATCAAAATGAATTACAAAAACAAAACACAATGACAGTGAAATAGAGAGCAATTCTTAAATAATTCATTCAGTGCTTGTGATGCAACCTGGATTTACCTCATCTAGACACAGAGCTGAGTGAGACATAAGGTTGGACACTTCGGGCTGATAGTATTGATGAGGTTCGATGAGCAAATGCAGACCCTTTGAAGTCATACGTCATGGTACCTGTTCCATGGGTCCCAACTCTCCAGGTTTAAGGGATTCTTCCTTCAGCTAAAACATGCATGGGAATCCCACAGTATGGTGCACCATGTGACCGGGAAACGTTTTCAAATGCATGTCCGTTTTCGTCCGCTTTTTCTCGGGTTCACAATTCCAGACCCTTTACTAACAGTCTCCCCACTTGGACAGTCAGTGCCTTTATCTCCTGTTTGGCACAGTTTGCAATTTCTGCACAAGATGAACAGGAATAGGGAGAACTAATGAGAGAGTAGCTGTAGCTGTCTGCACGGGCAAATTTAACTCTCATTTCCCACCAGGAAGAGGAATGAACCAAAGGCTCAGCGTGCCATGCCGGAACAAGATTAGGGCCTGAAGCAATCCTGCAGTTTTGCGGCCAGCTCAAAAGAAAGCTAGTTGAAAAAAAGAGCTCAGGGGCACTGTCATTCACAAACCTGCAGTTATCAATGACAGCTATCTTCCAAAAATATATTGAAGTAAGGCTGCAAAGCAGACTTGAAAGTGGGGCAGAATTGAAGGAAACCGATTTCAGGAGGTAGACAGTAATTGCATTTAAAGCATAGGAAAAGAGGCAGTACGTCCACAATGATGCACTTGGCCAAGAAGGGCATATGCGTTTTATCCAGGGCCCTCATTAAAGAGGGGAGGAGGCTCCCAGCACACTCCAATGGCCAACAGAGGGCCCATGTCACCAAGGCGACGTGTGCCACCCAGGCAGGGGTGACCTCATGTCAGAGGGCCCACCTCACAGAAGGGTGAGGTACCCAGCCAGGATCAGACTCTCACCAGAGGGCCCACATCTCCAAGGGGATCGGATCCAGGCAGGAGTGGCCTCACACCAGTGTGGCCAAATAATAGAAAGGTGAGGAACCCAGAACATGTGGCCTAAACAAGAGGACCCACATCTCCAAGGGGCTGGAAGTGAGGCAGGAAGGAGGACCCTCAAAACAGAGGACCCATAGAATAAAAAAGTGAGGAATCCCGCAGTTGGAACCTCCTAGCATGCGGCAAGGAGCAGCGAGGCTATGGGTTCCCAGCCAGTGTGAACTCACAACAGAGGGCCCTCATCATTAAACTGTGAACAACACAGCTGTTGGGACCACAGAACAGAAGGCCCACATTCCCATGGGGTTGGCATCCTGGCAGGAGTGTACTCGCACCACAGGGCACACATCAGAAAATTTTGGGAGCCCAGGAGTTAGGGCCGGACGCCAAACGGCCCTAATTACAGAGGGGAGCAGACTCCTAGCAGGCACCAACTCTCAACTGAGGGCACACGTCGCCAATGTGACGTGTGACAGCCAGGCAGGAATGACCTCACAGCCAAGGGCCTACGTCACAGAAGGGGGAGGAACCCAGCCAGGATAAGACTCCCACCAGAGGGCCCACATCACCAAGGGGATCAGAACCAGGCAGGAGTGGCCTCAAACCAGTATGGCCAAATCATAGAAAAGTGAAGAAACCAGAACATATGGCCTAAACCAGAGGACCCACATCAACAAGGGGCTCAGAGTGAGGCAGGCAGTAGGTGTCTCAAACAGAGGGCCCATAAAATAAAAAAGGTGGGGAATCCCGCAGTTGGAACCTCCCAGCAGGCGGCAAGGTACAGCGAGGCTATGGGATCCCGGCCGGTGTGAACTCACAACAGAGGGCCCTCATCACGAAACTGTGAACAACCCAGCAGTTGGGACAACAGAGCAGAAGGCCCACATTCCCATGTGGTTGGGAACCTGACAGGAGTGTCCTCCCACCAGAGGGCACACATCAGAAAAGTATGGGAGCCCAGGAGTTAGGGCCTGACGCCAGAGTGTCCTCATCACCGAGAGGAGAATGCTCCCAGCATGCTCCAACTGCCGCCAGAGGGCCGACGTCACCAAGGCGGGGTGTGCCAGCCAGGCAGGAGTGACCTCAGGGCCGAGGGTCAACCTTACGGAACTGTGAGGAACCCAACCAGGATGAGACTCTCACCAGAGGGCCCACATCACCAAGGGGATGGGAACCAGGCAGGAGTGTTCTCACCACAGTGGTGCCACATCACTGAAAGGCGAGGAACCCACAACATGTGGCCTCAATCCAGAACACCCACATCAACAAGGGGCTCAGAGTGAGGGAGGCAGGAAGTGTCTCACAACACACGGCCCATAGAAGAATAAAGGTAAGGAATCCTGCATTTGGAAGCTCCAAGCAGGTGGCCCAGAGCACCGAGGCTCTGGGATGCATGCCGGAGTGAACTCACAGCAGAGGGCCCACATCCTGACACTGGGAGCAACCCAGCCGTTGGCACCTCAGAACAGAAGTCCCAAATCCGCATGGGGATGGGAACCTGGAAGGAGTGACATTGCACCAGTGGGCTCACATCAGAAAATGTGCGGAGCCCAGCAGTTAGGGCCTGACGCAAGAGGGCCCTCATCACCTTGGAGAGGAGCGTACAAGAAGGCTCCAACTGCCACCAGAGGTCCGACGTCACCAAGGCAACGGGAGCAAGCCAGGCAGGAGTGGCCTCACACCAGTGTGGCCAAATCATAGAAAGGTGAGGAACCCAGAATATGTGGCCCAAACAAGCCGACCCACATCTCCAAGGGGCTGGGAGTGAGGCAGGCAGGAGGACCCTCAAAACAGAGGACCCATAGAATAAAAAATGTGAGGAATCCCGCAGTTGGATACTCCTAGCATGCGGCAAGGAGCAGCGAGGCTATGGGATCCCAGCCAGTGTGAACTCACAACAGAGGGCCCTCATCATGAAACTGTGAACAACACAGCTGTTGGGACCACAGAACAGAAGGCCCACATTCCCATGGGTTTGGTAACATGGCAGGAGTGTACTCGCACCACAGGGCACACATCAGAAAAGTTTGGGAGCCCAGGAGTTAGGGCCTGACTCCAGACAGCCCTAATTACCGAGGGGAGCAGACTCCTAGCAGGCACCAACTCCCAACTGAGGGCCCACGTCGCCAAGGTGACGTGCGTCAGCCAGGCAGGAGTGACCTCACAGCAGAGGGCCTACGTCACAGAAGGGGGAGGAACCCAGCCAGGATAAGACAATCACCAGAGGGCCCACATCACCAAGGGGATCAGAACCAGGCAGGAGTGGCCTCACACCAGTATGGCCAAATCATAGAAAAGTGAGGAACCCAGAACATATGGCCTAAACCAGAGGACCCATATCAACAAGGGGCTCAGAGTGAGGCAGGCAGGAGGTGTCTCAAACAGAGGGCCCATAAAATAAAAAAGGTGAGGAATCCCGCAGTTGGAAGCTCCAAGCAGTTGTCCCAGAGCACCGAGGCTATGGGATCCATGCCGGATTGAACTCACAGCAGAGGGCCCACATCCTGACACTGTGAGCAACCCAGCCGTTGGCACCTCAGAACAGAAGGCCCAAATCCGCATGGGGATGGGAACCTGGCCGGAGTGTCCTCTCACCACTTAGCACGTATCAGAAAATATGGGTACCCAGCAGTTAGGGCCTGACACCAGAGTGTCCTCATCACCGAGAGGAGAAGGCTCCCAGCACGCTCCATCTGCGGTCAGAGGGCTGACGTCACCAAGGCGGTGTGTGCCAGCCAGGCAGGAGTGACCTCAGGGCAGAGGGCCAACCTTACGAAACTGTTAGGAACCCAACCAGGATGAGACTCTCACCAGAGGGCCCACATCACCAAGGGGATGGGAACCAGGCAGGAGTGTTCTGACCCCAGTGGGGCCACATCATTGAAAGGTGAGAAACCCACCACATGTGACCTCAAACCAGAAGACCCACAACAACAAGGGGCTCAGAGTGAGGCAGGCAGGAAGTGTCTCACAACACACGGCCCATAGAAGAAAAAAGGTAAGGAATCCTGCAGTTGGAAGCTCCAAGCAGGTGGCCCAGAACACCGAGGATATGGGATGCATGCCGGAGTGAACTCACAGCAGAGGGCCCACATCCTGACACTGTGAGCAACCCACACGTTGGCACCTCAGAACAGAAGGCCCAAATCCGCATGGGGATGGGAACCTGGCAGGAGTGTCATCGCACCAGTGAGCACATATCAGAAAATGTGGGGAGCCCAGCAGTTAGGGCCTGACGCCAGAGGGCCCTCATCACCGATGGGAGGAGGCTCCCAGCACGCTCCAACTGCAACCAGAGGGCCCATGTGGCCAAGGCGACGTGTGCCAGCCAGGCAGGAGTGACCTCACAGCAGAGGACCCACCTCCCAGAAGTATGAGGAATCAAGCCAGGGTCCAACTCTCACCAGAGGGCCCACATCAACAAGAGGATGGGAACCAGTCACGAGTGTCCTCACACCAGTGGGGTCCCATACCTAAAAGGTGAGGCAACCGGCACATGTTGCCTCAAACCAGAGGACCTACATCACCAAGGGGCTTGGAGTGAGGCAGGCAGGAGGAGCCTCACAACAGAGGGCCCAAAGTATAAAAAAGGGGCGGAATCCAGCAGTTGGAACCTCCCAGCAGTCGGCCCAGAGCACAGAGGCTATGGGATCTAGGCCTGAGTGAACTAACACCAGAGAACCAACATCACGAAACTGTGAGCAACCCAGGCGTTGGGACCACTGAGCAGAAGGCCCACTTCCTCATGGGGATGGGAACCTTACAGGAGTGTCCTGGCATCACTGGGCTCAGTCAGAAAACGTGGGGTGCCCAGCAGTTAGAGCCTGATGCCAGAGGGCCCTCATCAGCTAGGAGAGGAGGCTCCCAGCAGGCTCCAACTGCAACCAGATGGCTGACGTCACCAAGGCAATGTGAGCAAGCCAGGCAGGAGTTACCTCACAGAAGAGGGCCCACCTCAAAGAAGGGTCAGGAACCCAGCAAGGATCAGACTTTCACCAGAGGGCCCACAACACCAAGGGGATGTGAACCAGGCAGGAGTGTCCTCACACCATTGGGGCCATATCATCGAAAGGTGAGGGACCCAACACACGTGGCCTCAAACCAGAGGACATACATCACCAAGGGTCTGCGAGGGAGGCAGGCAGGAGTAGCCTCAAAACAGAGGGCCCATAGAATAAAAAAGGTGAGGAATCCCGCAGTTGGAACGTTCCAGCAGGTGGCAAGGAGCAGCGAGGCTATGGGTTCCAGGTCGGTGTGAACTCACAAAAGAGGGCCCTCATCATGAAACTGTGAACCCAGCCATTGTGTCCACAGAGCAGAAGGCCCCCATTTCCATGGGGTTGGGAACCTGGCAGGAGTGTACTCGCACCACAGGGCACACATCAGAAAAATTTGGGAGCCCAGGAGTTAGGGCCAGACGCCAGAGGGCCCTCATTACCGAAGGGAGGAAACTCCCAGCAGGCACCAAATCCCAACTGAGGGCCCACGTCGCCAAGGTGACGTGCGCCAGCCAGGCAGGATTGACCTCACAGCAGAGGGCAAACGTCACAGAAGGGAGAGGAGCCCAGCCAGGATAAGACTCTCACCAGAGGGCCCACATCACCAAGGGGACCGGAACCAGGCAGAAGTATCCTCACACCAGTGTGGCCAAATAATGGAAAGGTGAGGAACCCAGAACATGTGGCCTAAACCACAGGAACCACATCTCCAAGGTGCTCAGAGTGAGGCAGGCAGGAGTAGCCTAACAACACAGGGACCATAGATCAAAAAATGTGAGGAATCCAGCAGTTGGAACGTCCCAGCAGGCGGCCAGGAGCAGCGAGGCAATGGGATCCTTTCTGGAATGAACTCACACCAGAGGGCCCTCATCATTAAACTGTGAGCGACCCAACCGTTGGGACCTCACAGCAGAAGGCGCACATCCACATGGGGATGGGAACCCGGCAGGAGTGTCATCGCACAAGTGGGCAAACATCAGAAAAAATGGGGAGCCCTGCAGTTATTGACTGATGCCACAGGGCCCTCATCACCGAGGGGAGGAGACTCCCAGCAAGCTCCAACTGCCACCAGAGGGCCGACGTCTCCAAGGCAACGGGAACAAGCCAGGCAGGTGTGACCTCAGAGCAGAGGGACCACCTCACAGAAAGGTGACGAAACCAGCCAGGATCAGACTCTCACCAGACAGCCCACATCACCAAGGGGATATGAACCAGGCAGGAGTGTCCTCACACCAGTGGGTCCACATCTTTAATAGGTGAGTAAACTGGCACATGTGGCCTCAAACCAGAGGACACACATCACCAATGGGCTGGGAGTGAGGCAGGTGTCTGGACGGGCACATTTAACTCTCATTTCCCACCAGGAAGAGGAATTAACCAAACGCTCAGCGTGCCGTGCAGGAACCAGATTACGGCCTGAGGCAAACCTGCGGTTTTGTGGCCAGCTTACAAGGAAGCGAGTTAAGAAAGGAAATCAGGGACACTGTAATTCACAAACCTGCAGAGTTATAAATGACAACTATTGTCAAAAATATATTGAAGTAAGGCTGCAAAGAAGACTTGAAAACACGGCAGAATTCCAGGAATCAGATTTCAGGAGGTAGATTTGAATTGCATTTAAAGCATATGAAAAGCAGCAGATCTTTGACAGTGATGCACTTGGACAAAAAGAGCGTATGCATTTTTTCGTGAATATATTCAGGAAAAAACGCATACGCCCTTTTTGGTCAACCAAGCACTCGAGCAATGGAAATCCGCACTAAAATGAAGTCTCTTTTCCCATTCGTCAAAAGGGCCATCTGAAAAATGTGTAAAAACGAGAAACACAGGACAGGCCATGGAGAAGAGGGAGCCTTGTTATGCTGATGGGTGGGATGTAAATTGCCAACAGACACTCTGGAGATGTTTATGGTGTATCCTGAAACATCTAAAAAACAAAGCTACAGAGCCTAGGGCACTTCCACTTATGGTCCTATAGCTTAGGAAAATTAAAATCAACAAGACACAGCCAACACAAAATTTAGGGCTGCTGTGTTTACAAGAACCTTGAGTCCAGTACAAATTAAATATCCCAGAAAGAAAAAAATGGATAAAGAAGTTGTGCTACTTACGTACAACGGAATATCACTCAGCAATGAAATCAATGTCATCAGGCCTGTAGCAGCAAATTGAGTGGATTTAAACACGATGACTCTAAGAGAAATATGTCACACAGAGAAAGACAGTAATCATAAGATATCACTAATAGAGGGAGTGTAAACTTGGCTCCACATGAACTGAATTACAAAACCGAACAGTGTCTCACATTTAGCTAAAAAACTTATGCTTGCTTAAGGGGAAAGTTGAGTTGGGGTGCTGTATAAAACCAGAGATTGAAATTAGCACAGATACCTTTCCATAAGCCAAATATGTAATAGACAAGACCTACTCCTTGCTCAACGAAATAGACTCATCCATGCTGTATCATCTCACACCTGTTAGAATGGGCATCATCAGAAAATCTACAAACAACAAATGCTGGAAAGGGTGTGGAGATAAGGAACCCTCTTCCACTATTGTTGGGAATGTAAATAGATACAGTCACTGTGGAGAACATTATGGAGTTTCTTATAAAACTAAAAATAGAATTACCATATGATACAGCAATCCCACTACTGGGCATATACCCAGACAAAACCAAAAATCAAAAAGAGACATTCACCGCAATGTTCATTGCATCACTATTTACAATATCCAGGTAATGGAAGCAACCTAAATGCCCAGACAGACGAATGCATAAAGATGTGGTACATATATAAAATGGAATATTACTAAGCCATAAAAAGGAATGAAATTGGATCATTTGTAGAGACGTTGATGGATCTAGAGACTGTCATACAGAGTGAAGTAAGTCAGAAAGAGAAAAACAAAACAAATCTTGTATATTAATGCATATATGTGGAACCTAGAAAAATTGTACAGATGAACCGTTTTGCAAGACAGAAATAGAGCAACAGATGTAGACAACAAACGTATGGACACCAAGGGGGGAGAGCGGTTGGGGGGGTGGTGGTGGGAGGAGTTGAGAGATTGGGATTGGCATGTATACATTTATATGTATAAAATAGATAACCAATAAGAACCTGCTGTATAAAAAATAAAATAAAATTCAAAATTAAAAAAATAAAATTAAAAAAAGTAAAACAGAAAAAATATTCTTCCCTTCACATACATGTATTAATATGAATAAATTATTTCCATGCTTATATCTGTAAATACAAAAAAGAGGAATAAAATCTACCTTGAACCAAAAACGGAAAAAAGAAAAAAAATCAGAACCCACCATTTACACAGAGGAAAACCGTATCAGGGCACTTGCTCCAGTTGTAAACCATTCTGAAGTTGGTCAGTGGTGGGGAATCATCTCCCATTCAGCCAGCAGGCCCCACGCAACAAGCGTCCTCTTTGCAAAGCTGGGGGACCATGCCGAGGCATCTGTGAGTAAACGTGGGCCGAAACCCAGGCCAGCTGCTGCTGAAATGTTCCCACCCTTCCCAGGTAAAACACCTGAATATGTACAAGGACTTGAAAGCCTAGAGGAAGGGCCATGGAGCCACACGAGTGACAGCATGCCGGCCGACTTGGTGCCTGCAGGCCAGCCAGGATGGCCCTGGCCCTGGGTGCTCTTCTGGAAGCTTTCCATTTCCCTGCCTGAGATACCCCTCCTGTCCTCGCCCCCACTGCTTTCTTCCTTCCTCACCTCTGCCCAGGAAGAAATTCCAGCGGCAGGTATGGGTGTCACATCCTCTTCTTTAGCAGGTGGCATCTTGGCAACTGCTGCAGAAAGTCCAGCAGAACCCCACTCACACTGGGCCACCCACAAAGCCGTGGCCTCTCACTCCGTCCCACCAGCCCAGCCCCGAGACTGTTGACAGGGCAGAGAAAATGGCGTCAGGCACAGCCATTTTATATGTGTGTTTATATCGATCTCAACCCAGGCACACCTGGGGAGGGCTGGCCGGCACGGTCAGGCTGCCCAGGTCAGCCAATCATCACCCCTCAGGGTCTCACAATTGCAGAAAATGGAAATTGCTGAATCAGCCAGGTCCAAGGAACAGGTGTGGGCTCTTGAGAGTCAGGATAGACAAGGGGTTGTAGCTCCGGCTTGTTTTCTAATCATTTTAACTGGCCCATGAGTGGGAGACAACTTCAAGAAAACCCTCTCCTAATGAGAGGACCCCAGGAGTCAGGGAGAGGAGGGGTGGGTGGTGGGTGGAGACAGAGGCCTGGTGCCCCGGGTGCAGTGGAAGTCTCTGGAAGACCAGGTGGAGGGAGGCCGCACAGAGTGATGCCCAGGGTCACAGACCTGACGGAGGTGCTATTTGTTAGTTCAAGTCCTGCTCTGAGGTGCTCTGTGTCAGATCTGAGCGACAGGTGAGCTGGGAGTGCTCTGCAATGTGGGCTATGTGCACGGTTCCCGTGTGCCCAGCCTTGCCACGGTACCTGCAAGGGTAGCTCTGTATCCTGGGAGGGGCCTGACCACGAGAGCCCCATGGGCTGCAGGGGACCTGCGCAGGGAACCCCATATCCTGGGAGGGGCCTGAACACGAGAGCCCCGTGGGCTGGCGTGGGGGTGGGGTACCTGCCCAGGTGAGCTTCATATCCTGGGATTGGCCTGACCTCGAGAGCCCCATGGGCTGCTGGAGTCCTGGTAAAGGATGTCAGGACAGTCAGTGAAGCCACCGAGGATATACCTCCAGTAGTTCCTAAATCCTACACCCTGCTGGTCATTCTACCAACCACCAGGACTTGGTATTCTGTATTAGTCTTCAATGATGCCTTCTTTTGTATTCCATTAGTCCGAGAGTCACAAAAAATTTTGGCTTGTGAGTGGCAGGACTCAACATACAACTAAAACAATACTTCCGGGCCGTCTTGCCCCAAGGGTTCAAAAATTCCCACACCACCTTTGGGGAAAGCTCAGCTAAAGACCTAAAAGCTCTACCTCTGGAAAAGGAAACACTCCTTCAATATGCAGACGACATTCTGATCGCCAGCCCTACTAAGGAGACCTCTGAACTACCAAGCCAATAGAGGATAGAAATTGTCCAAGAAAAAGCTCAAATATCAGACTACGGTGACCTGCCTGGGCTTCATTCTCACAGAAGGTCGGAGAAGCACATCCCAGGAAAGGGAAGAAACAATTTATAGCCTTACCCCTTTCTAAAACTAGAAGACAGCTTAGGGGTTCCTGGGGAGGCCAGGGTTTGCTGCTTCTGGATCCCTAACTACAGTCTACTAGCTGGGCCTCTATATGAAACACTGAAAGGAAAAGATGATGATCCTTTTGAATAGAATCCAGAAGTGGCCTTTCAAGAATGGAAAGAGCAGTCAATTCAGACCCTTGCCCTGGAACTCCCTAATTTAGCTAAACCCTTTGACCTTTACATTCCTGGTGAAAGGTGAATCGCCATTGGAGTATTAGTGCAAAAACTGAGACCACTTGAAATGGAACAATGCAAGAATGCCATATAGGTAGGATAAACTACGGTCACCATGGAGCTTGGCCCACCGCCACATCTGCCCAAGATACTGGCGGTATCTAAAAACCTGGAAATCAGCAGCCCAAAAGGCCACCTCCCTCTTAAGGGAAAAGGACCCCACGTGGTGATCCTAACCCCCAACCATGCCCTGAAGTTGCAGGGTTTGCTCCGTGGGCACACTGACCTCGAGTGAGGAGGCCCTCCAACTCCAACCTCCAGAGAGATAACCAGGGGCAACGGGGCAACATGACAACTCATGTGACCATCACTTGACCTGGAGTTTCTCTCATAAAACAACAAGAGTGTGTCCCAAAAGAGTAGACTACTGCTTGCAGGACTTACTGCACCCAGAGGGGAGCTAATAATCTTGGCGGGGGAACCGAATATCACGCTGTCACCATAGAAAAGCCTAGAAACACCGTGATGATGGTGGCCAATAAGACCGGCTGGACTCCTGTTTACTTCAAAAGGCTGTTGACTCAGTGGCCATCATGGTCCTTCATCACCACTGACCCTGGGCTGTCTGGGAGTTGAGCGGGCAGGGTCCTGACACCTGGTGCTGTTTTTACGTTAATTCAGGGGCCTAATTGAAGAAAGCGCAGACTACTGGTCAGAGCATCTAGGCTGGCAGAAACGGTCAGCCTAAGGTGGCCAAATAAATGTGGGGCGGGGTGAAACTGGACCTCACAGCATCACTGCACATCTCCTTCCTGGACCCTTAACGGTCATTAGAATCTATAACACTTCCAATACTGGTGCTCAGGCGGACGAGCAGGGAGGCAGCAGCCCTGGGGACAATCAACGTCACCTGGAGGCTGCTGGGGAGAAGTTCTGACCCTCGCCCACGAGTATGAGTGCTCTTAACTCAGCACTCAGCAGTTACAGAAGAAGGGTCTGCACCCTCAGCACTCCAAGAATGAGGAAGGGGACAAAAGGCAGAAGCGGGGTTTGTCCCAGGCAAAGCCCCTTAAAAATCCCTGGGAGATAAAAATAGAATCTGGGCAATAAAATAAAGTCTAACCTTTTTATCCTTTGTGCTTTGTCTAATTTCACGTGCTCCTAGGGTCCCGCATACAGAGGTTCCACACCTGGCACTTCAGACCAGATTTTCTAGTGCAGAATGGCTGGGTCGACACATCAGATCCTGGGGCCCAGGGCAGACTCCGTGATATAGAGCCTGAGCTGCAGCCAACCGGGCCCTCGAGAGCTCCGCCCCCTCCCTCCCACTGACTCTGACAGGATCTCTACACAGCAGCCCAGCCCACAGCCCACGGGGTAGCACATGCTCTCACCTCTCCATTCTCTGATCAAAATATAAAGTTTCCTTTGCTTCTGAACAAAACTCAGTCTCAATCTCTTGGCTCCAATGACACTGGGCAGGGGGACACTTGTTGGGGTCCACTCTGGAGGGTCAGTAACAGAAATTGAGAACCTTGTAACTTCAATGAACAGATGTGTGAGCCAAACTGTAATTAACATAGAACAGTGTATAAGGCTCGGGTAAAATAAGATGTTTCTAACACTTCCATTTGATATTTCCATCACTTTATTATAAGCAAGTTCACTGAAATGGTTTGTCTTATTTGTCAGGTCAATACTAGAGAAACGAAGTGATTTTTTTCCAAGGATGTACATCTAATAATCTTGGTTAAAGCTTCAATCTTGTTTTAAATGCTTTTCCATTGAAAATGATACCTCTCTTTCAGCTCCCCCATTTCTGAGAAGTATAAAATCTTATAATTTATTATTACCAAAGGGGAAAGGTGGGAGGAGGGATAAATTAACAGTTTGGGATTAACACATACACACTGCTATGTATAAAATTGATCATCAACAAGGAACTACTGTATAGCACAGGGAACTACACTCAATATTTTGCAATAACTTATAAGGGGAAATAATCTGAAAAAAGAATAGATATTTTTATTGACATCATCTATTAATGACAGTTAAAATGGAACCTAAGGGAAGACGGTGGTGAGTGCTTCTGACCCTGAAGACTTCAATCATCTAAAGTTTGGACTCTGCCTACTTCCCAAGGCCCTTAATGATCATATGTGTAGCCGTAGCTTAAAAAATTCCCCAGTTTGGGTTGTGGAGAGACAGTGATTTTGAAAAAGCCCTGGTGTTCTCCTCACATGAATGGGACACTTCCTACGCTAAAACATGCCTGTCACACCCAGAAGATGGTATACCGTCTGATCGGGAAGAGTTTGGAAAAGGCATCTCATCTCCTCATCTCCTGGTGCTCGGGTTCACCCCTCCAGCGTCTTTACGAACAGTCTCCCCACTTGGAGATGTCAGCACTGTCAACATCCTGTTGCATACAGTTTGGAATTTGTCCAGAGGATGAAGCAGAAGGAGGAGGAACAATGAGAGACAAGTCCTAGGTGTTCGGACAGGCACATGTCACTCTAATTTCCAATCAGAAAGACGAATTGACCAAAGGCTAGTGTTGCCCATGGAAACAGAATAGGGCTTGAGGAAATCCCGCTGCTTTGTGGCCAGTTCCCATAAACCCAAGTTGAAAAATGGAACTCAGGGCCGCTCAAATTCACGAAACTGCAGAGTTGAAAATATCTCTCACTGAAAAATGTCTTGAGGAAAGTCAGAGAAAAGGACTTGTAAGCAACGGAGAATGGCAGGAAAGGGATTGGAAGAGGTAGAAAGGACTCGCCATTAAGCACAAGAAAAGGGGCTGAACATTGCCAACATTGCAGTTGGCCAAAAAGGGTGTATGCGTCTTTTTCTCTATATATTCAAGAAAAAGGCATACACTTTTTTAGCCAACCAAACAGGTGGGCACTGGAAATCAGTACTACAAAACATATCACTTCGCATCAGTCAGAAGAGCCTTCCTCATAAAGTGTAAACACCAGAAATGCAGGACAGGGCAAGGAGAAAAGGGAGCCCTGTGAGGCTTATAGTGGAAATGTATATTGCCAATGGTCACTCTTGAGAAGTGTATTGTGTTTACTAAAGCATCTAAAAAATGAGCTACAGAGCACAGGGCACTTGCACTCATGGACGTATATCTTGGGAAAGACAAAAATCGAGAGGACACAGGCACCCCAATGTTTACCGCCTCTCTGTTTAAAAGATCCTCGACTAGGATATAATTTATATGTCTCTGGAGGGAAAAAATGGATAGCGATGTGGCACTTATGTAGAGTGGAATATTACTCAGCCTGAAAATCAGTGAAATATGGCCAGTTGTAACAACCCCAGAGGAGTTACGTATGATCATTCGAAGTCACATAATTCAAAAAGAAAAAGACATACGATATTACAAATACATGGAATGTAAACGTGGCTACAAATGACCTGAATTACAAAACAGAACGGGGTCTCAAATTTAGAAAACCACCTTATGCTTGCTTAAGGGGAAAGCTGAGTTGGGGTGCTGCATAAAACCACAGATTAAATTAGCACAGATACCGTTCCATAAGCCAAATATGTAATAGACAAGACCTACTCCTTGCTCAACGAAATGGACACAACACCCCATATTCAACGCCTGGGAATATACCTGACATGTAAGAATCTAAAAACCCATGGATTTATATGTCTCCGTAAGAGTATCAAGCGTGTGTACAGTGGCATAAAGGCAGCAGTGAAAATCCGATAAATCCCACTATCAAAATAATTTTCAAATACAAAACACAATGACAGTGAAATAGAGAGCAATTCTTAAATAATTCATTCAGGGCTTGTGATGCAACCTGGATTTACCACATCTACACCCAGAGCTGAGTGAGACATAAGGCTGGACACTTCGGGCTGATAGCATTGGTGAGGTTCGGTGAGCAAATACAGACCCTTTGAAGTCATACTGCATGGTACCCTTTCCATGGGTCCCAACTCTACAGGTTTAAGGGATTCTTCCTTCAGCTAAAACATGCATGGGAAACCCAGAGTATGGTCCACCGTGTGATTGGGAAAGGTTTTCAAATCCATCTCAGTTTTCGTCCCCTGGTACCCGGGTTCACCATTCCAGATGCTTTACTAACACTCTCCCCACCTGCAGAGTCAGTGCCTTTAACCTCCTGTTTGGCACAGTTTGCAAAATCTGCGCAAGGTGAACAGGAAAAGGGAGAACCAATGAGAGACCAGCTGTATGTGTCTGCACGGGCAAATGTAATGCTCATTTCCCACCAGGAAGAGGAATTAACCAAAGGCTCAGCATGCCCTGCTGGAAACAGATTAGGGCCTAAAGCAATCCTGCGGTTTTGCTGCCAGCTCACAAGGAAACGAGTTGAGGAATGTAGCTCAAGTGCACTCTAATTCACAAACCTGCAGAGTTATGAATGACAGCTATCGTCCAAAAATATATTGAAGTAAGTCTGCGAAGAGAACTTGAAAAACGTCAGAATTTCAGGAAAACGATTTCAGGGGATAGACGGGAATTGCACTTAAAGCATAGGAAAAGAGGCAGAATTTCGACAATGATGCACGTGGCCAAAAACGGCGTATGCGTTTTTTCCTGAATATATTCAGGAAAAAACGCATACGCCCTTTTTGGTCAACCAAGCAAGCATGTTAAAGAACTCTGCACTACAATGAAGTCTCACTGGCCCCTGGTCAAAAGGGCCATCTGAAAAAAGTGTAAAATCCAGAAAGGCACTACAGGCCATGGAGAACAGGGAGCCTTGTTATGCTGATGGGCGGGATGTAAATTACTAACAGCCACTCTGGAGAAGTGTATGGTATTTCCTGGAACACCTAAAAAACAAAGCAACGGAGCCTACGGCACTTCCACTTATGGTGCTATAGCTTAGGGAAATTAAAATCAAAAACACACAGCCACCCCAAAGTTTCGGTCGGCTCTGTTTACAAGAACCTCGTCTACGGTACAAGTTAAATATCCCAGAATGTGAAAAATGGATAAAGAAGCTGTGGTACGTACGTACAATGGAATATCACTGAGCAATGAAATCTATGTCATCAGGCCCGTCGCGGCATAATGAGTGGATTCAGGTACGATGATTCTAAGTGAAATAAGTCACACAGAAAATGAAACATCATAAGATATCACTAATACACGGAATGTAATCTTGGCTACACATGAACTGAATTACAAAACAGAACAGGGTCTCAAATTTAGAAAACCAACTTATGTTTGCTTAAGGGGAAAGGTGAGTTGGGGTGCTGCATAAAACCAGAGATAGAAATTATCACAGATACCATTCCATACGTCAAATATGTAATAGTCAAGACCTACTGCTTGATCAACGAAATGGACTAAACACCCCATATTCAACGCCTAGGAATACACCTGACTAGTAAGAATCTTCAAACCCATGGATTTATATGTCTCCGTAAGAGAATGAAGCGTGTGTACAGCGGCATGAATGCAGCAGAGAAAATCCGATAAATCCCATTATCAAAATTAATTACAAAAACAAAACCCAAGGACAGTGAAATAGAGAGCAATTCTTAAATAATTCATTCAGGGCTTCTGATGCAACCTGGATTTACCACATCTACATCCAGAGCTGAGTGAGACATAAGGTTGGGCACTTCGGGCTGATAGCATTGGTGAGGTTCGATGAACAAATGCAGACCCTTTGAAGGCATACTGCATGGTACCCATTCCATGGGTCCCAACTCTCCAGGTTTAAGGGATTCTTCCTTTAGCTAATACATGCATGGGAAACCCACAGTATGGTGCACCGTGTTACCGGGAAACGTTTTCAAATGCATCGCAGTTTTCGTCTCCTTTAACTCGGGTTCACCATTCCAGACCCTTTACGAACACTCTCCCCAATTGCAGAGTCAGTGCTTTAACATCCTGTTTGGCACAGTTTGCAATTTCTGTGCAAGATGAATAGGAATAGGGAGAACCAATGAGAGATTAGCTGTAGGTGTCTGCACGGGCAAATTTAACGCTCATTTCCCACCAGGAAGAGGAATTAACCTAAGGCTCATCATGCCGTGCTGGAACCAGATTAGGGCCAGAAGCAATCCTGCGGGTTTGCGGCCAGCTCACAAGAGAGGGAGTTGAAGAAAGGAGCTCAGGGGCACTGTAACTCACAAACCTGCAGAGTTATAAATGACAGCTATCGTCCAAAAATATATTGAAGGAAGGCTGCGAAGAGAACTTGTAAGCGGGGCAGAATTGCAGGAAAATGATTTCAGGGGGTAGACGGGAATTGCATTTAAAGCATAGGAAAAGAGGCAGAACGTCGACAATGATGCTCTTGGCCAAAAAGGGCGTATGCGTTTTTTCCTGAATATATTCAGGAAAAAACGCATACGCCCTTTTTGGCCAACCAAGCAAGGATTTTAAAGAAATCTGCACTACAATGAAGTCTCACTGCCCCCCGGTCAAAACGGCCATCTGAAAAAAGTGTAAAATCCAGAAATGCAGCACAGGCCATGGAGAACAGGGAGCCTTGTGATGCTGATGGGCGGGATGTAAATTACTAACAGCCACTCTGGAGAAGTGTATGGTATTTCCTGGAACACCTAAAAAACAAAGCAACGGAGCCTACGGCAATTCCACTTATGGTCCTATAGCTTAGGGAAATTAAAATCAAAAACTCACAGCCACCCCAAATTTTCGGACGGCTCTGTTTACAAGAACCTCGTCTACGGTACAAGTCAAATATCCCAGAATGTGAAAAATGGATAAAGAAGTTGTGGTACGTACGTACAATGGAATATCACTCAGCAATGAAATCTATGTCATCAGGCCCGTCGCGGCATAATGAGTGGATTCAGGTACCATGATTCTAACTGAAATAAGTCACACAGAAAATGAAACATCATAAGATATCAATAATACACGGAATGTAAACTTGGCTACACATGAACTGAATTACAAAACAGAACAGGGCCTCAAATTTAGAAAACCAACTTATGCTTGCTTAAGGGGAAAGGTGAGTTGGGGTGCTGCATAAAACCAGAGATAGAAATTAGCACAGATACCATTCCATTCGTCAAATATGTAATAGTCAAGACCTACCCCTTGCTCAACGAAATGGACAAAACACGCCATATTCAACGCCTAGGAATACACCTGACTAGTAAGAATCTTCAAACCAATGGATTTATATGTCTCCATAAGATAATGAAGCGTGTGTACAGCGGCATGAATGCAGCAGAGAAAATCCGATAAATCCCATTATCAAAATGAATTACAAAAACAAAACACAAGGACAGTGAAATAGGGAGCAATTCTTATATAATTCAATCAGGGATTGTGATGCAACCTGGATTTACCACATCTACATCCAGAGCTGAGTGAGACATAAGGTTGGGGACTTCGGGCTGATAGCATTGGTGATGTTCGATGAACAAATGCAGACCCTTTGAAGGCATACTGCATGGTACGCATTCCATGGGTCCCAATTCTCCAGGTTTAAGGGATTCTTCCTTCAGCTAATACATGCATGGGAAACCCACAGTATGGTGCAGCGTGTGACCGGGAAACGTTTTCAAATGCATTGCAGTTTTCGTCCCCTTTTACTCGGGTTCACAATTCCAGACCCTTTACTAACACTCTCCCTACTTGGAGAGTCAGTGCCTTTAACCTCCTGCTGAGCACAGTTTGCAATTTCTGCTCAAGAAGAACAGGAAGAGGGAGAACCAATGAGAGATTAGCTGTAGGTGTCTGCACGGGCAAATTTAACGCTCATTCCCCACCAGGAAGAGGAATTAACCAAAGGCTCAGCATGCCCTGCCGGAACCAGATTAGGGCCTGAAGCAATCCAGCGGGTTTGCGGCCAGCTCACAAGATAGCGAGTTGAAGAAAGGAGCTCAGGGGCACTGTAACTCACAAACCTGCAGAGTTATAAATGACAGCTATCGTCCAAAAATATATTGAAGGAAGGCTGCGAAGAGAACTTGTAAGCAGGGCAGAATTGCAGGAAAACGATTTCAGGGGGTAGACGGTAATTGCATTTAAAGCATAGGAAAAGAGGCAGAACGTCGACAATGATGCTCTTGGCCAAAAAGGGCGTATGCGTTTTTTCTGAATATATTCAGGAAAAAACGCATACGCACTTTTTGGCCAACCAAGCAAGCATGTTAAAGAAATCTGCACTACAATGAAGTCTCACTGCCCCCCGGTCAAAAGGGCCATCTGAAAAAAGTGTAAAATCCAGAAAGGCAGCACAGGGCATGGAGAACCGGGAGCCTTGTTATGCTGATGGGCGGGATGTAAATTGCCAACAGCCACTCTGGAGAAGTGTATGGTGTTTCCGGGAACACCTAAAAAACAAAGAAACGGAGCCTACGGCACTTCCACTTATGGTCCTATAGCTTAGGGAAATTAAAATCAAAAACACACAGCCACCCCAAAGTTTCAGACGGCTCTGTTTACAAGAACCTCGTCTACGGTACAAGTTAAATATCCCAGAATGTGAAAAATGGATAAAGAAGTTGTGGTACGTACGTACAATGGAATATCACTGAGCAATGAAATCTATGTCATCAGGCCCGTCGCGGCATAATGAGAGTATTCAGGTACCATGATTCTAAGTGAAATAAGTCACACAGAAAATGAAACATCATAAGATATCACTAATACACGGAATATAAACTAGGCTACACATGAACTGAATTACAAAACAGAACAGGGCCTCAAATTTAGAAAACGAACTTATGCTTGCTTAAGGCGAAAGGTGAGTTGGGGTGCCGCATCAAAACAGAGATAGAAATTAGCACAGATACCTTTTCATAAGCCAAATATGTAATAGTCAAGACCTACCACTTGCTCAACGAAATGGACTAAACACCCCATATTCAACGCCTAGGAATACACCTGACTAGTAAGAATCTTCAAACCCATGGATTCATATGTCTCCGTAAGAGAATGAAGCGTGTGTGCAGCGGCATGAATGCAGCAGAGAAAATCCGATAAATCCCATTATCAAAATATATTACAAAAACAAAACACAAGGACAGTGAAATAGAGAGCAATTCTTAAATAATTCATTCAGGGCTTGTGATGCAACCTGGATTTACCACATCTACACCCAGAGCTGAGTGAGACATAAGGTTGGGCACTTCGGGCTGATAGCATTGGTGAGGTTCATTGAGCAAATGCAGACTCTTTGAAGTCATACTGCATGGTACCCATTCCAAGGGTCCCAACTCTCCAGGTTTAAGGGATTCTTCCTTCAGCTAAAACATGCATGGGAAACCCACAGTATGGTGCACCGTGTGATCGGCAAACGTTTTCAAATGCATCTCAGTTTTCCTCCCCTTTTACTCGGGTTCACCATTCCAGACCCTTTACTAACACTCTCCCTACTTGGAGAGTCAGTGCTTTAACCTCCTCTTTGGCACAGTTTGCAATTTCTGCTCAAGATGAACAGGAATAGGGAGAACCAATGAGAGACTAGCTGTAGGTGTCTGCACGGGCAAATTTAACGCTCATTTCCCGCCAGGAAGAGGAAATAACCTAAGGCTCAACATGCCGTGCTGGAAGCAGATTAGGGCCTGAAGCAATCCTGTGGGTTTGCGACCAGCTCACAAGATAGCGAGTTGAAGAAAGGAGCTCAGGGACACTGTAAGTCACAAACCTGCAGAGTTATAAATGACAGCTCTCGTCCAAAAATATATTGAAGGAAGGCTGCGAAGAGAACTTGTAAGCGGGGCAGAATTGCAGGAAAACGATTTCAGGGGGTAGACGGGAATTGCATTTAAAGCATAGGAAAAGAGGCAAAACGTCGACAATGATGCTCTTGACCAAAAAGGGCGTATGCGTTTTTTCCTGAATATACAGGAAAAAACGCATACGCCCTTTTTGGCCAACCAAGCAAGCATGTTAAAGAAATCTGCACTACAATGAAGTCTCACTGCCCCCAGGTCAAAAGGGCCATCTGAAAAAAGTGTAAAATCCAGAAAGGCAGCACAGGCCATGGAGAACAGGGAGCCTTGATATGCTGATGGGTGGGATGTAAATTGCCAACAGCCACTCTGGAAAAGTGTATGGTGTTTCCTGGAACACCTAAAAAACAAAGCAACGGAGCCTACGGCACTTCCAATTATGGTCGTATAGCTTAGGGAAATTAAAATTAAAAACACACAGCCACCCCAAAGTTTCGGACGGCTCTGTTTACAAGAACCTCGTCTACAGTACACGTTAAATATCCCAGAATATGAAAAATGGATAAAGAAGTTGTGGTACGTACGTACAATGGAATACAACTCAGCAATGGAATCTATGTCATCAGGCCCGTCGCGGCATAATGAGTGGATTCAGGTACGATGATTCTAAGAGAAATGAGTCACAAAGAAAATGAAACATCATAAGATATCACTAATACACGGAATGTAAACTTGGCTACACATGAACTGAATTACAAAACAGAACCGGGTCTCAAATTTAGAAAACCAACTTATGCTTGCTTAAGGGGAAAGGTGAGTTGGGGTGCTGCATAAAACCAGAGATAGAAATTAGCACAGATACCTCTCCATAAGTCAAATATGTAATAGTCAAGACCTACCCCTTGCTCAACGAAATGGACTAAACACGCCATATTCAACGCCTAGGAATACACCTGACTAGTAAGAATCTTCAAACCCATGGATTTATATGTCTCCGTAAGAGAATGAAGCGTGTGTACAGCTGCATGAATGCAGCAGAGAAAATCCGATAAATCCCATTATCAAAATGAATTACAAAAAAAACACACAAGGACAGTGAAATAGAGAGCAATTCTTAAATAATTCATTCAGGTCTTGTGATGCAACCTGGATTTACCACATCTACATCCAGAGCTGAGTGAGAAATAAGTTTGGGCACTTCGGGCTGATAGCATTGGTGAGGTTCGATGAACAAATGCAGACCCTTTGAAGGCATACTGCATGGTACCCATTCCATGGGTCCCAACTCTCCAGGTTTAAGGGATTCTTCCTTCAGCTAATACATGCATGGGAAACCCACAGTATGGTGCACCGTGTGACCGGGAAACGTTTTCAAATGCATCGCAGTTTTCGTCCCCTTTTACTCGGGTTCAGCATTCCAGACCCTTTACTAACACTCTCCCTACTTGTAGAGTCAGTGCTTTAACCTCCTGTTTGGCACAGTTTGCAATTTCTGCACAAGATGAACAGCAATAGGGAGAACGAATGAGAGACTAGCTGTAGGTGTCTGCACGGGCAAATTTAACGCTCATTTCCTGCCAGGAAGAGGAATTAACCTAATGCTCAGCATGCTGTGCCGGAACCAGATTAGGGCCTGAAGCAATCCTGCGGGTTTGCGGCCAGCTCACAAAAAAGCGATTTGAAGAAAGGAGCTCAGGGGCACTGTAATTCACAAACCTGCAGTGTTATAAATGACAGCTATCGTCCAAAAATATATTGAAGGAAGGCTGCGAAGAGGACTTGAAAGTGGTGCAGAATTGCAGGAAAACGATTTCAGGGGGTAGACAGGAATTGCATTTAAAGCATAGGAAAAGAGGCAGAACTTCCACAATGATGCACTTGGCCAAAAAGGGCGTATGCGTTTTTTCCTGAATATATTCAGGAAAAAACGCATACGCCGTTTTTGGCCAAACAAGCAAGCATGTTAAAGAAATCTGCACTACAATGAAGTCTCACTGCCCCCCGGTCAAAAGGGCCATCTGAAAAAAGTGTAAATTCCAGAAATGCAGCACAGGCCATGGAGAACAGGGAGCCTTGTTATGCTGATGGGTGGGATGTAAATTGCCAACAGCCACTCTGGAGAAGTGTATGGTGTTTCCTGAAACACCTAAAAAACAAAGCAACGGAGCCTACGGCACTTCCACTTATGGTTCTATAGCTTAGGGAAATTAAAATCAAAAACAAACAGCCACGCCAAAGTTTCAGACGGCTCTGTTTACAAGAACATCGTCTACGGTACAAGTTAAATATCCCAGAAAGCGAAAAATGGATAAAGAAGTTGTGGTACGTACGTACAATGGAATATCACTCACCAATGAATTCTATGTCATCTAGCCCGTCCTGGCATAATGAGTGGATTCAGGTACGATGATTCTAAGTGAAATAAGTCACACAGAAAATGAAACATCATAAGATATCACTAATACACCGAATGTAATCTTGGCTACATATGAACTGAATTACAAAACAGAAAAGGGTCCCAAATTTAGAACACCAACTTATGTTTGCTTAAGGGGAAAGGTGAGTTGGGGTGCTGCATAAAACCAGAGATAGAAATTACCACAGATACCATTCCATACGTCAAATACGTAATAGTAGAGACCTACAACTTGCTCAACGAAATGGGCTAAACACCCTATATTCAACGCCTAGGAATACACCTGACTAGTAAGAATCTTCAAACCCATGGATTTATATGTCTCCATAAGAGAATCAAGCGTGTGTACAGCTGCATGAAGGCAGCAGAGAAAATCCGATAAATCCCATTATCAAAATGAATTACAAAAACAAAACACAAGGACAGTGAAATAGAGAGCAATCCTTAAATAATTCATTCAGGGCTTGTGATGCAACCTGAATTTTCCTCATCTACACCCAGAGCTGAGTGAGACATAAGGTTGGACACTTTGGGCTGATAGCATTGGTGAGATTCGATGAGCAACTGCAGACCATTTGAAGTCATACTGCATGGTACCCATTCCATGGGTCCCAAATCTCCAGGTTTAAGTGATTCTTCCTTCAGCTACAACATGCATGGGAAACCCACAGTATGGTTCACCGTGTGACCGGGATACGTTTTCAAATGCATCTCAGTTTTCGTCCCCTTTTACTCGGGTTCACAATTCCAGGCCCTTTACTAACACTCTCCCCACTTGGAGAGTCAGTGCCTTTAACCTGCTGTTTGGCACAGTTTGCAATTTCTGTGCAAGATGAACAGGAATAGGGAGAACCAATGAGAGACTAGCTGTAGGTGTCTGCACGGGCAAATTTAACGCTCATTTCCAACCAGGAAGAGGAATTAACCAATGGCTCAGCATGCCGTGCCGGAACCAGATTAGGGCCTGAAGCAATCCTGCGGGTTTGCGGCCAGCTCATAAGAAAGCAATTTGAAGAAAGGAGTTCAGGGGCACTGTAATTCACAAACCTGCAGAGTTATAAATGACAGCTATCGTCCAAAAATATATTGAAGGAAGGCTGCGAAGAGGACTTGAAAGCGGGGCAGAATTGCAGGAAAACGATTTCAGGGGGTAGACTGGAATTGCATTTAAAGCATAGGAAAAGAGGCAGAACGTCGACAATGTTGCACTTGGCCAAAAAGGGCGTATGCTTTTTTTCCTGAATATATTCAGGAAAAAACGCATACGCCCTTTTTGGCCAACCAAGCAAGCATGTTAAAGAAATCTGCACTACAATGAAGTCTCACTGCCCCCCGGTCAAAAGGGCCATCTGAAAAAAGTGTAAAATCCAGAAATGCAGCACAGGCCATGGAGAACAAGGAGCCTTGTTATGCTGATGGGTGGGATGTAAATTGCCAACAGCCACTCTGGAGAAATGTATGGTGTTTCCTGAAACACCTAAAAAAAAAAGCAACGGAGCCTACAGCACTTCCACTTATGTCCTATAGATTAGGGAAATTAAAATCAAAAACACACAGCCACCCCTAAATTTCAGACGGCTCTATTTACAAGAACCTCGTATACGGTACAAGTTAAATATCCCAGAAAGCGAAAAATGGATAAAGAAGTTGTGGTACGTACGTACAATGGAATATCACTCACCAATGAAGTCTATGTCATCTGGCCCATCGTGGCATAATGAGTGGATTCAGGTACGATGATTCTAAGTGAAATAAGTGACACAGAAAATGAAACATCATAAGATGTCACTAATACACGGAATGTAATCTTGGCTACACATGAACTGAATTCCAAAACAGAACAGGGTCTCAAATTTAGAAAACCAACTTATGTTTGCTTAAGGGGAAAGGTGAGTTGGGGTGCTGCATAAAACCAGAGAGAGAAATTAGCACAGATACCATTCCATACGTCAAATATGTAATAGTCAAGACCTACCCCTTGCTCAACGAAATGGGCTAAACACCCTATATTCAACGCCTAGGAATACACCTGACTAGTGAGAATCTTCAAACCCATGGATTTATATGTCTCCATAAGAGAATCAAGAGTGTGTACAGCTGCATGAAGGCAGCAGAGAAAATCCGATAAATCCTATTATCAAAATGAATTACAAAAACAAAACACAATGACAGTGAAATAGAGAGCAATTCTTAAATAATTCATTCAGGGCTTGTGATGCAACCTGGATTTACCTCATCTAAACCCAGAGCTGAGAGAGACATAAGGTTGGACACTTCAGGCTGATAGCATTGGTGAGGTTCAATGAGCAAATGCAGACCATTTGAAGTCACACTGCATGGTACCCATTCCATGGGTCCCAACTCTGCAGGTTTAAGTGATTCTTCCTTCAGCTAAAACACGCATGGGAAACCCAGACTATGGTACACTGGGTGATTGGGAAATGTTTTCAAATGCATCTCAGTTTTTGTCCCCTGGTACTCGGGTTCACCATTCCAGACCCTTCACTAACACTCTCCCCACTCGGAGAGTCAGTGCCTTTAACCTCCTGTTTGGCACAGTTTGCAATTTCTGTGCAAGATGAACAGGAATAGGGAGAACCAATGAGAGACTAGCTGTAGGAGTCTGTACGGGCAAATGTATCGCTCGCTGCCCACCAGGAAGAGGAATTAATCAAAGGCTCAGCGTGCCCTGCCGGAAACAGATTAGGGACTGAAGCAACCCTGCGGGTTTGCAGCCAGCTCAGAAGAATGCGAGTTGAAGAAAGGAGCTCAGGGGCACTGTAATTCACAAACCTGCAGAGTTATGAATGACAGCTATCGTCCAAAAATATATTGAAGTAAGTCTGCGAAGAGGACTAGAAAACAGGGCAGAATTGCAGGAAAACGATTTCATGGGGTAGACTGGAATTGCACTTAAAGCACAGGAAAAGGGACAGAATGTTGACAATGACGCACTTGGCCAAAATGGGCGTAAGCGTTTTTTCCTTAATATATTCAGGAAAAAACGCATACGCACTTTTTGGCCAACCAAGCAAGCGTGTACAGGAAATCTGCACTATAATGAAGTCTCACTGCGCCCCAGTCAAAAGGGTCATCTGAAAAAAGTGTAAAATCCAGAAAGACAGGACAGGCCATGGAGAACAGGGAGCCTTATAATATTGATTTACGGGATGTAAATTGCCAACAGCCACTCTGGAGAAGTGTATGGTGTTTCCTGAAACACGTAGGAAACAAAGCAACACAGCCTATGGCACTTCCACTTATGGTCCTATAGCTTTGGGAAATTAAAATCAAAAACACACAGCCACCCCAAAGTTTGGGACGGCTCTGTTTACAAGAACCTCATCTACGGTACGAGTTAAATATCCCAGAAAGTGAAAAATGGATAAAGAAGTTCTGGTACATACGTACAATGGAATATCACACAGCAATTATATCTATGTCATCAGGCCCATAGTGGCATAATGAGAGTATTCAGGTACGATGATTCTACGTGAAATAAGTCACACAGAAAAAGAAACATCATAAGATATCAATAATACACGGAATGTAAACTTGGCTACACATGAACTGAATTACAAAACAGAACAGGGTCTCAAATTTAGAAAACCAAATTATGCTTGCTTATGGGGAAAGGTGAGTTGGGGTGCTGCATAAAAACAGAGATTGAAATTAGCACAGATACCGTTCCATAAGCCAAATAAGTAATAGACCAGACCTACTCCTTGCTCAACGAAATGGACTCAACACCCCATATTCAGGGCCTAGGAATATACCTGACTAGTAAGAATCTTAAAACCCACGGATTTATATGTCTCCGTAAGAGAAACATGCGTGTGTACAGCGGCATAAAGGTAGCAGTGAAAACCCGATAAATCCCATTATCAAAATAATTTTCAAATACAAAACACAATGACAGTGAAATAGAGAAAAATTTTTAAATAATTCATTCAGGGTTGTGATGCAACCTGGATTTACCACATCTACACCCAGAGCTGGGTGAGACATAAGGCTGGACACTTCGGGCTGATAGCATTGGTGATGTTCGGTGAGCAAATGCAGACCCTTTGAAGTCATACTGCATGGAACCCTTTCCATGGGTCCCAACTCTCCAGGTTTAAGGGATTCTTCCTTCAGCTAAAACATGCATGGGAAACCCAGAGTATGGTCCACCGTGTGATTGGGAAACGTTTTCAAATGCATCTCAGTTTTCGTCCCCTGGTACTCGGGTTCACCATTCCAGACGCTTTACTAACCCTCTCCCCACTTGGAGAGTCAGTGCCTTTAAGCTCCTGTTTGGCACAGTTTGCAATTTCTGTGCAAGGTGAACAGGAATAGGGAGAACCAATGAGAGACTAGCTGTAGGTGTCTGCACGGGCAAATGTAATGCTCATTTCCCACCAGGAAGAGGAATTAACCAATGGCTCAGCATGCCCTGCCAGAAAGAGAGTAGGGCCTAAAGCAATCCTGCGGTTTTGCTGCCAGCTCACAAGAAAACGAGTTGAAGAAATGAGCTCAGGGGCACTGTAATTCACAAACCTGCAGAGTTATGAATGACAGCTATAGTCCAAAAATATATTGAAGTAAGTCTGCGAAGCGGACTTGAAAGAGGGGCAGAATTTCAGGAAAACGGCTTCAGGGGGTAGACTGGAATTACACTTAAAGCATAGGAAAAGAGGCAGAATGGCGACAATGATGCACTTGGCCAAAAAGGGCATATGCGTTTTTTCCTGAATATATTCAGGAAAAAACGCATACGCCCTTTTTGGCCAACTAAGCAAGCGTGTAAAGAAATGTGCACTACAAGGGAAGTCTCACTGCCCCCCAGTCAACAGGGCCATCTGGAAAAAGTGTAAAACCCAGAAAGGCAGGACAGGCCATGGAGAACATGGAGCATTGTTATGCTGATGGGCAGGATGTAAATTGCCAACAGCCACACTGGAGAAGTGTATGGTGTTTCCTGAAACATGTAGGAAACAAAGCAACACAGCCTATGGCACTTCCACTTATGGCCCAGTAGCTTAGGCACATTAAAATCAAAAACACACATCCACCCCAAAATTTGGGATGGCTCTGTTTACAAAAACCTCATCTACGGTACAAGTTAAATATCCCAGAAAGCGAAAAATGGATTAAGAAGTTGTGGTACGTACGTACAATGGAATATCCCTCAGCAATGAAATCTATGTCATCAGACCCGTTGCGGCATAATGAGTGGATTCAGGTACGATGATTCTACGTGAAATAAGTCACACAGAAAAAGAAACATCATAAGATATCACTAATACACGGAATGAAAACTTGGCTACACATGAACTGAATTACAAAACAGAACAGGTACTTAAATGTAGAAAACCAACTTATGCTTGCTTATGGGGAAAGGTGAGTTGGGGTGCTGCATAAAACCAGAGATAGAAATTAGCACAGATACCATTCCATAATCCAAATATGTAACAGAAAAGACCTACTCCTTGCTCAACGAAATGGACTCAACACCCCATACTCAATGCCTGGGAATATACCTGACTAGTAAGAATCTTCAAACCCATGGATTTATATGTCTCCATAAGGAAATCAAGTGTGTATACAGCGGCATGAATGCAGCAGAGAAAATCCGATAAATCCCATTATCAAATGAATTACAAAAACAAAACACAAGGACAGTGAAATAGAGAGCAATTCTTAAATAATTCATTCAGGGCTTGTGATGCAACCTGGATTTACCACATGTACACCCAGAGCTGAGTGAGACATAAGGTTGGGCACTTCGGGCTGATAGCATTGGTGAGGTTCGATGAGCAAATGCAGACCCTTTGAAGTCATACTGCATGGTACCCATTCCATGGGTCCCAACTCTCCAGGTTTAAAGGATTCTTCCTTCAGCTAAAACATGCATGGGGAACCCACAGTATGGTGCACAATGTGACCGGCAAACGTTTTCAAATTCATCTCAGTTTTCGTCCCCTTTTACTCGGGTTCACCATTCCAGACCCTTTACTAACACTCTCCCCACTTGGAGAGTCAGTGCCTTTAACCTCCTGTTTGGCACAGTTTGCAATTTCTGCGCAAGAAGAACAGGAATAGGGAGAACCAATGAGAGACTAGCTGTAGGTGTCTGCACAGGCAAATTTAACGCTCATTTCCCACCAGGAAGAGGAATTAACCAAAGGCTCAGCATGCCCTGCCTGAACCAGATTAGGGCCTGAAGCAATCTTGTGGGTTTGCGACCAGCTCACAAGATAGCGAGTTGAAGAAAGGAGCTCAGGGGCACTGTAACTCACAAACCTGCAGAGTTATAAATGACAGCTATCGTCCAAAAATATATTGAAGGAAGGATGCAAAGAGATCTTGTAAGCGTGGCAGAATTGCAGGAAAACGATTTCAGGGGGTAGACGGGAATTGCATTTAAAGCATAGGAAAAGAGGCAGAACGTCGACAATGATGCACTTGGCCAAAAAGGGCGTATGCGTTTTTTCCTGAATATATTCAGGAAAAAACGCATACGCCCTTTTTGGCCAACTAAGCAAGCATGTAAAGGAAATCTGCACTACAAGGGAAGTCTCACTGCCCCCCAGTCAACAGGGCCATCTGGAAAAAGTGTAAAATCCAGAAAGGCAGGACAGGCCATGGAGAACATGGAGCCTTGTTATGCTGATGGGCAGGATGTAAATTGCCAACAGCCACACTGCAGAAGTGTATGGTGTTTCCTGAAACACGTAGGAAACAAAGCAACACAGCCTATGGCACTTCCACTTATGGTCCAGTAGCTTAGGCACATTAAAATCAAAAACACACATCCACCCCAAAATTTGGGATGGCTCTGTTTACAAAAACCTCATCTACGGTACAAGTTAAATATCCCAGAAAGCGAAAAATGGATTAAGAAGTTGTGGTACGTACATACAATGGAATATCACTCACCAATGAAATCTATGTCATCTGGCCCGACGTGGCATAATGAGTGGATTCAGGTACGATGATTCTACGTGAAATAAGTCACACAGAAAAAGAAACATCATAAGATATCACTAATACAACGAATGTAATCTTGGCTACACATGAACTGAATTACAAAACAGAACAGGGTCTCAAATTTAGAAAAACAACTTATGTTTGCTTAAGGGGAAAGGTGAGTTGGGGTGCTGCATAAAACCAGAGTTAGAAATTAGCACAGATACCATTCCATATGTCAAATACGTAATAGTCAAGACCTACCCCTTGCTCAACGAAATGGGCTAAACACCCTATATTCAACGCCTAGGAATACACCTGACTAGTAAGAATCTTCAAACCCATGGATTTATATGTCTCCATAAGAGAATCAAGCGTGTGTACAGCTGCATGAAGGCAGCAGAGAAAATTCGATAAATCCTATTATCAAAATGAATTACAAAAACAAAACACAATGAGAGTGAAATAGAGAGCAATTTTTAAATAATTCATTCAGGGCTTGTGATGCAACCTGGATTTACCTCATTAAAACCCAGAGCTGAGTGAGACATAAGGTTGGACACTTCGGGCTGATAGCATTGGTGAGGTTCGATGAGCAAATGCAGACCATTTGAAGTCATACTGCATGGTACCCATTCCATGGGTCCCAACTCTCCAGGTTTAAGTGATTCTTCCTTCAGCTAAAGCATGCATGGGAAACCCACAGTATGGTGCACCGTGTGACCGGGAAGCGTTTTCAAATGCATCAAAGTTTTGTCCCCTTTTACTCGGGTTCACAATTCCAGACCCTTTACTAACACTCTCCCCACTTGGAGAGTCAGTGCCTTTAACCTCCTGTTTGGCACAGTTTGCAATTTCTGCGCAAGATGAACAGGAATAGGGAGAACCAATGAGAGACTAGCTGTAGGTGTCTGCAGGGGCAAATTTAATTCTCATTTCCCACCAGGAAGAGGAATTAAACAAACGCTCAGCATGCCATGCCGGAAACAGATTAGGGCCTGAAGCAATCCTGCGGGTTTGCGGCCAGCTCACAAGAAAGCGATTGGAAGAAAGGAGCTCAGGGGCACTGTAATTCACAAACCTGCAGAGTTATAAATGACAGCTATCGTCCAAAAATATATTGAAGGAAGGCTGCGAAGAGGACTTGAAAGCGGGGCAGAATTGCAGGAAAACGATTTCAGGGGGTAGACTGGAATTGCATTTAAAGCATAGGAAAAGAGGCAGCAGGTCGACAATGATGCACTTGGCCAAAAAGGGCGTATGCGTTTACGCCCTTTTTGGCCAACCAAGCAAGCATGTTAAAGAAATCTGCACTACAATGAAGTCTCACTGCCCACCGGTCAAAAGGGCCATCTGAAAAAAGTGTAAAATGAAGGAATACAGCACAGGCCATGGAGAACAGGGAGCCTTGTTATGCTGATGGGTGGGATGTAATTTGCCAACAGCCACTCTGGAGAATTGTATGGTGTTTCCTGAAACACCTAAAAAACAAAGCAACGGAGGCTATGGCACTTCCACTTATGGTCCTATAGGTAAGGGAAATTAAAATCAAAAACACACAGCCACCCCAAAGTTTCAGACGGCTCTGTTTACAAGAACCTCGTCTACGGTACAAGTTAAATATCCCAGAAAGCGAAAAATGGATAAAGAAGTAGTGGTACGTACGTATAATGGAATATCACTCACCAATGAAATCTATGTCATCTGGCCCGTCGTGGCATAATGAGTGGATTCAGGTACGATGATTCTAAGTGAAATAAGTCACACAGAAAATGAAACATCATAAGATATCACTAATACACCGAATGTAATCTTGGCTACACATGAACTGAATTACAAAACAGAACAGGGTCTCAAATTTAGAAAACCAACTTATGTTTGCGTAAGGGGAAAGGTGAGTTGGGGTGCTGCATAAAACCAGAGTTAGAAATTAGCACAGATACCATTCCATATGTCAAATACGTAATAGTCAAGACCTACCCCTTGCTCAATGAAATGGGCTAAACACCCTATATTCAACGCCTAGGAATACACCTGACTAGTAAGAATCTTCAAACCCATGGATTTATATGTCTCCATAAGAGAATCAAGCGTGTGTACAGCTGCATGAAGGCAGCAGAGAAAATCCGATAAATCCTATTATCAAAATGAATTACAAGAACAAAACACAATGACAGTGAAATAGAGAGCAATTCTTAAATAATTCATTCAGGGCTTGTGATGCAACCTGGATTTACCTCATCAAAACCCAGAGCTGAGTGAGACATAAGGTTGGACACTTCGGGCTGATAGCATTGGTGGGGTTCGATGAGCAAATGCAGACCATTTGAAGTCATACTTCATGGTACCCATTCCATGGGTTCCAACTCTCCAGGTTTAAGTGATTCTTCCTTCAGCTAAAGCATGCATGGGAAACCCACAGTATGGTGCACCATGTGACCGGGAAACGTTTTCAAATGCATCTCAGTTTTTGTCCCCATTTACTCGGGTTCACATTTCCAGACCCTTTACTAACACTCTCCCCACTTGGAGAGTCAGTGCCTTTAACCTGCTCTTTGGCACAGTTTGCAATTTCTGCGCAAGATGAACAGGAATACGGAGAACCAATGAGAGACTAGCTGTAGGTGTCTGCACGGGCAAATTTAACGCTCATTTCCAACCAGGAAGAGGAATTAACCAAAGGCTCAGCATGCCGTGCAGGAACCAGATTAGGGCCTGAAGCAATCCTGCGGGTTTGCGGCCAGCTCACAAGAAAGCGATTTGAAGAAAGGAGCTCAGGGGCACTGTAATTCACAAACCTGCAGAGTTATAAATGACAGCTATCGTCCGAAAATATATTGAAGGAAGGCTGCGAAGAGGACTGGAAAGCGGGGCAGAATTGCAGGAAAACGATTTCAGGGGGTAGACTGGAATTGCATTTAAAGCATAGGAAAAGAGGCAGAACGTCGACAATGATGCACTTGGCCAAAAAGGGCGTATGCGTTTTTTCCCGAATATATTCAGGAAAAAACGCATACGCCCTTTTTGGCCAACCAAGCAAGCATGTTTAAGAAATCTGCAGTACAATGAAGTCTCACTGCCCCCGGTCAAAAGGGCCATCTGAAAAAAGTGTAAAATCCAGAAATGCAGCACAGGCCATGGAGAACAGGGAGCCTTGTTATGCTGATGGGTGGGATGTAAATTGCCAACAGCCACTCTGGAGAAGTGTATGGTGTTTCCTGAAACACCTAAAAAACAAAGCAACGGAGCCTACGGCACTTCCACTTATGGTCCTATAGCTTAGGGAAATTAAAATCAAAAACACACAGCCACCCCAAAGTTTCAGACGGCTCTGTTTACAAGAACCTCGTCTACGGTACAAGTTAAATATCCCAGAAAGCGAAAAATGGATAAAGAAGTTGTGGTACATACGTACAATGGAATATCACTCACCAATGAAATCTATGTCATCTGGCCCGTCGTGGCATAATGAGTGGATTCAGGTACGATGATTCTAAGTGAAATAAGTCACACAGAAAATGAAACATCATAAGATATCACTAATACACCGAATGTAATCTTGGCTACACATGAACTGAATTACAAAACAGAACAGGGTCTCAAATTTAGAAAACCAACTTATGTTTGCGTAAGGGGAAAGGTGAGTTGGGGTGCTGCATAAAACCAGAGATAGAAATTAGCACAGATACCATTCCATACGTTAAATATGTAATAGTCAAGACCTACCCCTTGCTCAACGAAATGGGCTAAACACCCTATATTCAACGCCTAGGAATACACCTGACTAGTAAGAATCTTCAAACCCATGGATTTATATGTCTCCATAAGAGAATCAAGCGTGTGTACAGCTGCATGAAGGCAGCAGAGAAAATCCGATAAATCTTATTATCAAAATGAATTACAAAAACAAAACACAATGACAGTGAAATAGAGAGCAATTCTTAAATAATTCATTCAGGGCTTGTGATGCAACCTGGATTTACCTCATCAAAACCCAGAGCTGAGTGAGACATAAGGTTGGACACTTCGGGCTGATAGCATTGGTGAGGTTCGATGAGCAAATGCAGACCATTTGAAGTCATACTGCATGGTACCCATTCCATGGGTCCCAACTCGCCAGGTTTAAGTGATTCTTCCTTCAGCTAAAGCATGCATGGGCAACCCACAGTATGGTGCACCATGTGACCGGGAAACGTTTTCAAATGCATCTCAGTTTTTGTCCCCTTTTACTCGGGTTCACAATTCCAGACCCTTTACTAACACTCTCCCCACTTGGAGAGTCAGTGCCTTTAACCTCCTGTTTGGCACAGTTTGCAATTTCTGCGCAAGATGAACAGGAATAGGGAGAACCAATGAGAGACTAGCTGTAGGTGTCTGCACGGGCAAATTTAACGCTCATTTCCAACCAGGAAGAGGAATTAACCAAAGGCTCAGCATGCCGTGCAGGAACCAGATTAGGGCCTGAAGCAATCCTGCGGGTTTGCGGCCAGCTCACAAGAAAGCGATTTGAAGAAAGGAGCTCAGGGGCACTGTAATTCACAAACCTGCAGAGTTATAAATGACAGCTATCGTCCAAAAATATATTGAAGGAAGGCTGCGAAGAGGACTTGAAAGCGGGGCAGAATTGCAGGAAAACGATTTCAGGGGGTAGACTGGAATTGCATTTAAAGCATAGGAAAAGAGGCAGCAGGTCGACAATGATGCACTTGGCCAAAAAGGGCGTATGCGTTTTTTCCTGAATATATTCAGGAAAAAACGCATACGCCCTTTTTGGCCAACCAAGCAAGCATGTTAAAGAAATCTGCACTACAATGAAGTCTCACTGCCCCCCGGTCAAAAGGGCCATCTGAAAAAAGTGTAAAATCCAGAAATGCAGCACAGGCCATGGAGAACAGGGAGCCTTGTTATGCTGATGGGTGGGATGTAAATTGCCAACAGCCACTCTGGAGAAGTGTATGGTGTTTCCTGAAACACCAAAAAAGAAAGCAACGGAGCCTACGGCACTTCCACTTATGGTCCTATAGCTTAGGGAAATTAAAATCAAAAACACACAGCCACCCCAAAGTTTCAGACGGCTCTGTTTACAAGAACCTCGTCTACGGTACAGGTAAATTATCCCAGAAAGCGAAAAATGGATAAAGAAGTTGTGGTACGTACGTACAATGGTATTTCACTCACCAATGAAATCTATGTCATCTGGCCCGTCGTGGCATAATGAGTGGATTCAGGTACGATGATTCTAAGTGAAATAAGTCACACAGAAAATGAAACATCATAAGATATCACTAATACACCGAATGAAATCTTGGCTACACATGAACTGAATTACAAAACAGAACAGGGTCTCAAATTTTGAAAACCAACTTCTGTTTGCATAAGGGGAAAGGTGAGTTGGGGTGCTGCATAAAACCATAGATAGAAATTAGCACAGATACCATTCCATACGTCAAATATGTAATAGTCAAGACCTACCCCTTGCTCAACGAAATGGGCTAAACACCCTATATTCAACACCTAGGAATACACCTGACTAGTAAGAATCTTCAAACCCATGGATTTATATGTCTCCATAAGAGAATCAAGCGTTTGTACAGCTGCATGAAGGCAGCAGAGAAAATCCGATAAATCCTAATATCAAAATGAATTACAAAAACAAAACACAATGACAGTGAAATAGAGAGCAATTCTTATATAATTCATTCAGGTCTTGTGATGCAACCTGGATTTACCTCATCTACACCCAGAGCTGAGTGAGACATAAGGTTGTACACTTCGGGCTGATAACATTGGTGAGGTTCGATGAGCAAATGCAGACCATTTGAAGTCATACTGCATTGTACCCATTCCATGGGTCCCAACTCTCCAGTTTTAAGCGATTCTTCCTTCAGATAAAGCATGCATGGGAAACCCACAGTATGGTGCACCATGTGACTGGGAAACGTTTTCAAATGCATCTCAGTTTTCGTCCCCTTTTACTCGGGTTCACAATTCCAGACCCTTTACTAACACTCTCCCCACTTGGAGAGTCAGTGCCTTTAACCTCCTGTTTGGCACACTTTGCAATTTCTGCGCAAGATGAACAGGAATAGGGAGAACCAATGAGAGACTAGCTGTAGGTGTCTGCACGGGCAAATTTAACGCTCATTTCCAACCAGGAAGAGGAATTAACCAAAGGCTCAGCATGCCGTGCAGGAACCAGATTAGGGCCTGAAGCAATCCTGGGGGTTTGCGGCCAGCTCACAAGAAAGCGATTTGAAGAAAGGAGCTCAGGGGCACTGTAATTCACAAACCTGCAGAGTTATAAATGACAGCTATCGTCCGATAATATATTGAAGGAAGGCTGCGAAGAGGACTGGAAAGCGGGGCAGAATTGCAGGAAAACGATTTCAGGGGGTAGACTGGAATTGCATTTAAAGCATAGGAAAAGAGGCAGAACGTCGACAATGATGCACTTGGCCAAAAAGGGCGTATACGTTTTTTCCTGAATATATTCAGGAAAAAACGCATACGCACTTGTTGGCCCACCAAGCAAGCATGTTAAAGAAATCTGCACTACAATGAAGTCTCACTGCCCCCCGGTCAAAAGGGCCATCTGAAAAAAGTGTAAAATCCAGAAATGCAGCACAGGCCATGGAGAACAGGGAGCCTTGTGATGCTGATGGGTGGGATGTAAATTGCCAACAGCCACTCTGGAGAAGTGTATGGTGTTTCCTGAAACACCTAAAAAACAAAGCAACGGAGCCTACGGCACTTCCACTTATGGTCCTATAGCTTAGGAAAATTAAAATAAAAAACACACAACCACCCCAAAGTTTCAGACGGCTCTGTTTACAAGAACCTCGTCTACGGTACAAGTTAAATATCCCAGAAAGCGAAAAATGGATAAAGAAGTTGTGGTACGTACGTACAATGGAATATCACTCACCAATGAAATCTATGTCATCTGGCCCATCGTGGCATAATGAGTGGATTCAGGTACGATGATTCTAAGTGAAATAACTCACACAGAAAATGAAACATCATAAGATGTCACTAATACACGGAATGTAATCTTGGCTACACATGAACTGAATTACAAAACAGAACAGGGTCTCAAATTTAGAAAACCAACTTTTGTTTGCTTAAGGGGAAAGGTGAGTTGGGGTGCTGCATAAAACCAGAGATAGAAATTAGCACAGATACCATTCCATACGTCAAATATGTAATAGTCAAGACCTACCCCTTGCTTAACCAAATGGGCTAAACACCCTATATTCAACGTCTAGGAATACACCTGACTAGAAAGAATCTTCAAACCCATGGATTTATATGTCTCCATAAGAGAATCAAGCGTGTGTACAGCTGCATGAAGGCAGCAGAGAAAATCCGATAAATCCCATTATCAAAATGAATTACAATAACAAAACCGAATGACAGTGAAATAGAGAGCAATTCTTAAATAATTCATTCAGGGCTTGTGATGCAACCTGGATTTACCTCATCTACACCCAGAGCTGAGTGAGACATAAGGTTGGACACTTCAGGCTGGGAGCATTGGTGAGGTTCGATGAGCAAATGCAGACCCTTTGAAGTCATACTGCATGGTACCCATTCCATGGGTCCCAACTCTCCAGGTTTAAGCAATTCTTCCTTCAGCTAAAACATGCATGGGAAACCCACAGTACGGTGCACCGTGTGACCGGGAAACGTTTTCAAATGCATCTCAGTTTTCGTCCCCTTTTAGTCGGGTTCACAATTCCAGACCCTTTACTAACACTCTCCCCACTTGGAGAGTCAGTGCCTTTAACCTGCTGTTTGGCACAGTTTGCAATTTCTGCGCGAGATGAACAGGAATAGGGAGAACCAATGAGAGACTACCTGTAGGTGTCTGCACGGGCTAATTTAACGCTCATTTCCCACCAGGAAGAGGAATTAACCAAAGGCTCAGCATGCCGACCCGGAAACAGATTAGGGCCTGAAGGAATCCTGCGGGTTTGCGGCCAGCTCACAAGAAAGCGATTTGAAGAAAGGAGCTCAGGGGCACTGTAATTCACAAACCTGCAGAGTTATAAATGTCAGCTATCGTCCAAAAATATATTGAAGGAAGGCTGCGAAGAGGACTTGAAAGCGGGGCAGAATTGCAGGAAAACGATTTCAGGGGTAGACTGGAATTGCATTTAAAGCATAGGAAAAGAGGCAGAACATCGACAATGATGCACTTGGCCAAAAAGGGCGTATGCGTTTTTTCCTGAATATATTCAGGTAAAAACGCATACGCCCTTTTTGGCCAACCAAGCAAGCATGTTAAAGAAATCTGCACTACAATGAAGTCTCACTGCCCCCCGGTCAAAAGGGCCATCTGAAAAAAGTGTAAAATCCAGAAATTCAGCACAGGCCATGGAGAACAGGGAGCCTTGTTATGCTGATGGGTGGGATGTAAATTGCCAACAGCCACTCTGGAGAAGTGTATGGTGTTTCCTGAAACACCTAAAAAACAAAGCAACGGAGCCTACGGCACTTCCACTTATGGTCCTATAGCTTAGGGAAATTAAAATCAAAAACACACAGCCACCCCAACGTTTCAGATGGCTCTGTTTACAAGAACCTCGTCTACGGTACAAGTTAAATATCCCAGAAAGCGAAAAATGGATAAAGAAGTTGTGGTACGTACGTACAATGGAATATCACTCACCAATGAATTCTATGTCATCTGGCCCGTCGTGGCATAATGAGTGGATTCAGGTACGATGATTCTAAGTGAAATAAGTCACACAGAAAATGAAACATCATAAGATATCACTAATACACCGAATGTAATCTTGGCTACACATGAACTGAATTACAAAACAGAACAGGGTCTCAAATTTTGAAAACCAACTTCTGTTTGCATAAGGGGAAAGGTGAGTTGGGGTGCTGCATAAAACCAGAGATAGAAATTAGCACAGATACCATTCCATACGTCAAATATGTAATAGTCAAGACCTACCCCTTGCTCAACGAAATGGGCTAAACACCCTATATTCAACACCTAGGAATACACCTGACTAGTAAGAATCTTCAAACCCATGGATTTATATGTCTCCATAAGAGAATCAAGCGTTTGTACAGCTGCATGAAGGCAGCAGAGAAAATCCGATAAATCCTAATATCAAAATGAATTACAAAAACAAAACACAATGACAGTGAAATAGAGAGCAATTCTTATATAATTCATTCAGGTCTTGTGATGCAACCTGGATTTACCTCATCTACACCCAGAGCTGAGTGAGACATAAGTGAGACTTCGGGCTGATAACATTGGTGAGGTTCGATGAGCAAATGCAGACCATTTGAAGTCATACTGCATGGTACCCATTCCATGGGTCCCAACTCTCCAGGTTTAAGCGATTCTTCCATCAGATAAAGCATGCATGGGAAACCCACAGTATGGTGCACCATGTGACTGGGAAACGTTTTCAAATGCATCTCAGTTTTCGTCCCCTTTTACTCGGGTTCACAATTCCAGACCCTTTACTAACACTCTCCCCACTTGGAGAGTCAGTGCCTTTAACCTCCTGTTTGGCACAGTTTGCAATTTCTGCGCAAGATGAACAGGAATAGGGAGAACCAATGAGAGACTAGCTGTAGGTGTCTGCACGGGCAAATTTAACGCTCATTTCCAACCAGGAAGAGGAATTAACCAAAGGCCCACCATGCCGTGCAGGAAACAGATTAGGGCCTGAAGGAATCCTGCGGGTTTGCGGCCAGCTCACAAGAAAGCGATTTGAAGAAAGGAGCTCAGGGGCACTGTAATTCACAAACCTGCAGAGTTATAAATGACAGCTATCGTCCGAAAATATATTGAAGGAAGGCTGCGAAGAGGACTGGAAAGCGGGGCAGAATTGCAGGAAAACGATTTCAGGGGGTAGACTGGAATTGCATTTAAAGCATAGGAAAAGAGGCAGAACGTCGACAATGATGCACTTGGCCAAAAAGGGCGTATACGTTTTTTCCTGAATATATTCAGGAAAAAACGCATACGCCCTTTTTGGCCAACCAAGCAAGCATGTTAAAGAAATCTGCACTACAATGAAGTCTCACTGCCCCCTGTCAAAAGGGCCATCTGAAAAAAGTGTAAAATCCAGAAATTCAGCACAGGCCATGGAGAACAGGGAGCCTTGTTATGCTGATGGGTGGGATGTAAATTGCCAACAGCCACTCTGGAGAAGTGTATGGTGTTTCCTGAAACACCTAAAAGACAAAGCAACGGAGCCTACGGCACTTCCACTTATGGTCCTATAGCTTAGGGAAATTAAAATCAAAAACACACAGCCACCCCAAAGTTTCAGACGGCTCTGTTTACAAGAACCTCGTCTACGGTACAAGTTAAATATCCCAGAAAGCGAAAAATGGATAAAGAAGTTGTGGTACGTACGTACAATGGAATATCACTCACCAATGAATTCTATGTCTTCTGGCCCTTCGTGGCATAATGAGTGGATTCAGGTACGATGATTCTAAGTGAAATAAGTCACACAGAAAATGAAACATCATAAGATATCACTAATACACCGAATGTAACCTTGGCTACACATGAACTGAATTACAAAACAGAACAGGGTCTCAAATTTAAAAAACCAACTTACGTTTGCGTAAGGGAAAATGTGAGTTGGGGTGCTGCATAAAACCAGAGTTAGAAATTAGCACAGATACCATTCCATATGTCAAATACGTAATAGTCAAGACCTACCCCTTGCTCAACGAAATGGGCTAAACACCCTATATTCAACGCCTAGGAATACACCTGACTAGTAAGAATCTTCAAACCCATGGATTTATATGTCTCCATAAGAGAATCAAGCGTGTGTACACCTGCATGAAGGCAGCAGAGAAAATCCGATAAATCCTATTATCAAAATGAATTACAAAAACAAAACACAATGACAGTGAAATAGTGAGCAATTCTTAAATAATTCATTCAGGTCTTGTGATGCAACCTGGATTTACCTCATCAAAACCCAGAGCTGAGTGAGACATAAGGTTGGACACTTCGGGCTGATAGCATTGGTGAGGTTCGATGAGCAAATGCAGACCATTTGAAGTCATACTGCATGGTACCCATTCCATGGGTCCCAACTCGCCAGGTTTAAGTGATTCTTCCTTCAGCTAAAGCATGCATGGGCAACCCACAGTATGGTGCACCATGTGACCGGGAAACGTTTTCAAATGCATCTCAGTTTTTGTCCCCTTTTACTCGGGTTCACAATTCCAGACCCTTTACTAACACTCTCCCCACTTGGAGAGTCAGTGCCTTTAACCTCCTGTTTGGCACAGTTTGCAAATTCTGCGCAAGATGAACAGGAATACGGAGAACCAATGAGAGACTAGCTGTAGGTGTCTGCACGGGCAAATTTAACGCTCATTTCCAACCAGGAAGAGGAATTAACCAAAGGCTCAGCATGCCGTGCCGGAACCAGATTAGGGCCTGAAGCAATCCTGCGGGTTTGCGGCCAGCTCACAAGAAAGCGATTTGAAGAAAGGAGCTCAGGGGCACTGTAATTCACAAACCTGCAGAGTTATAAATGACAGCTATCGTCCAAAAATATATTGAAGGAAGGCTGCGAAGAGGACTTGAAAGCGGCGCAGAATTGCAGGAAAACGATTTCAGGGGGTAGACTGGAATTGCATTTAAAGCATAGGAAAAGAGGCAGCAGGTCGACAATGATGCACTTGGCCAAAAAGGGCGTATGCGTTTTTTCCTGAATATATTCAGGAAAAAACGCATACGCCCTTTTTGGCCAACCAAGCAAGCATGTTAAAGAAATCTGCACTACAATGAAGTCTCACTGCCCCCGGTCAAAAGGGCCATCTGAATAAAGTGTAAAATCCAGAAATGCAGCACAGGCCATGGAGAACAGGGAGCCTTGTTATGCTGATGGGTGGGATGTAAATTGCCAACAGCCACTCTGGAGAAGTGTATGGTGTTTCCTGAAACACCTAAAAAACAAAGCAACGGAGCCTACGGCACTTCCACTTATGGTCCTATAGCTTAGGGAAATTAAAATCAAAAACACACAGCCACCCCAAAGTTTCAGACGGCTCTGTTTACAAGAACCTCGTCTACGGTACAAGTTAAATATCCCAGAAAGCGAAAAATGGATAAAGAAGTTGTGGTACGTACGTGCAATGGAATATCACTCACCAATGAATTCTATGTCATCTGGCCCGTCGTGGCATAATGAGTGGATTCAGGTACGATGATTCTACGTGAAATAAGTCACACAGAAAATGCAACATTATAAGATATCACTAATACACGGAATGTAATCTTGGCTACACATGAACTGAATTACAAAACAGAACAGGGTCTCAAATTTTAAAAACCAACTTCTGTTTGCATAAGGGGAAAGGTGAGTTGGGGTGCTGCATAAAACCAGAGATAGAAATTAGCACAGATACCATTCCATACGTCAAATATGTAATAGTCAAGACCTACCCCTTGCTCAACGAAATGGGCTAAACACCCTATATTCAACACCTAGGAATACACCTGACTAGTAAGAATCTTCAAACCCATGGATTTATATGTCTCCATAAGAGAATCAAGCGTTTGTACAGCTGCATGAAGGCAGCAGAGAAAATCCGATAAATCCTAATATCAAAATGAATTACAAAAACAAAACACAATGACAGTGAAATAGAGAGCAATTCTTATATAATTCATTCAGGTCTTGTGATGCAACCTGGATTTACCTCATCTACACCCAGAGCTGAGTGAGACATAAGGTTGTACACTTCGGGCTGATAACATTGGTGAGGTTCGATGAGCAAATGCAGACCATTTGAAGTCATACTGCATTGTACCCATTCCATGGGTCCCAACTCTCCAGTTTTAAGCGATTCTTCCTTCAGATAAAGCATGCATGGGAAACCCACAGTATGGTGCACCATGTGACTGGGAAACGTTTTCAAATGCATCTCAGTTTTCGTCCCCTTTTACTCGGGTTCACAATTCCAGACCCTTTACTAACACTCTCCCCACTTGGAGAGTCAGTGCCTTTAACCTCCTGTTTGGCACAGTTTGCAATTTCTGCGCAAGATGAACAGGAATAGGGAGAACCAATGAGAGACTAGCTGTAGGTGTCTGCACGGGCAAATTTAACGCTCATTTCCAACCAGGAAGAGGAATTAACCAAAGGCTCAGCATGCCGTGCAGGAACCAGATTAGGGCCTGAAGGAATCCTGCGGGTTTGCGGCCAGCTCACAAGAAAGCGATTTGAAGAAAGGAGCTCAGGGGCACTGTAATTCACAAACCTGCAGAGTTATAAATGACAGCTATCGTCCGAAAATATATTGAAGGAAGGCTGCGAAGAGGACTGGAAAGCGGGGCAGAATTGCAGGAAAACGATTTCAGGGGGTAGACTGGAATTGCATTTAAAGCATAGGAAAAGAGGCAGAACGTCGACAATGATGCACTTGGCCAAAAAGGGCGTATACGTTTTTTCCTGAATATATTCAGGAAAAAACTCATACGCACTTGTTGGCCCACCAAGCAAGCATGTTAAAGAAATCTGCACTACAATGAAGTCTCACTGCCCCCCGGTCAAAAGGGCCATCTGAAAAAAGTGTAAAATCCAGAAATGCAGCACAGGCCATGGAGAACAGGGAGCCTTGTTATGCTGATGGGTGGGATGTAAATTGCCAACAGCCACTCTGGAGAAGTGTATGGTGTTTCCTGAAACACCTAAAAAACAAAGCAACGGAGCCTACGGCACTTCCACTTATGGTCCTATAGCTTAGGAAAATTAAAATCAAAAACACACAACCATCCCAAAGTTTCAGACGGCTCTGTTTACAAGAACCTCGTCTACGGTACAAGTAAAATATCCCAGAAAGCGAAAAATGGATAAAGAAGTTGTGGTACGTACGTACAATGGAATATCACTCACCAATGAAATCTATGTCATCTGGCCCATCGTGGCATAATGAGTGGATTCAGGTACGATGATTCTAAGTGAAATAACTCACACAGAAAATGAAACATCATAAGATGTCACTAATACACGGAATGTAATCTTGGCTACACATGAACTGAATTACAAAACAGAACAGGGTCTCAAATTTAGAAAACCAACTTTTGTTTGCTTAAGGGGAAAGGTGAGTTGGGGTGCTGCATAAAACCAGAGATAGAAATTAGCACAGATACCATTCCATACGTCAAATATGTAATAGTCAAGACCTACCCCTTGCTTAACCAAATGGGCTAAACACCCTATATTCAACGTCTAGGAATACACCTGACTAGAAAGAATCTTCAAACCCATGGATTTATATGTCTCCATAAGAGAATCAAGCGTGTGTACAGCTGCATGAAGGCAGCAGAGAAAATCCGATAAATCCCATTATCAAAATGAATTACAATAACAAAACCGAATGACAGTGAAATAGAGAGCAATTCTTAAATAATTCATTCAGGGCTTGTGATGCAACCTGGATTTACCTCATCTACACCCAGAGCTGAGTGAGACATAAGGTTGGACACTTCAGGCTGGGAGCATTGGTGAGGTTCGATGAGCAAATGCAGACCCTTTGAAGTCATACTGCATGGTACCCATTCCATGGGTCCCAACTCTCCAGGTTTAAGCAATTCTTCCTTCAGCTAAAACATGCATGGGAAACCCACAGTACGGTGCACCGTGTGACCGGGAAACGTTTTCAAATGCATCTCAGTTTTCGTCCCCTTTTAGTCGGGTTCACAATTCCAGACCCTTTACTAACACTCTCCCCACTTGGAGAGTCAGTGCCTTTAACCTGCTGTTTGGCACAGTTTGCAATTTCTGCGCGAGATGAACAGGAATAGGGAGAACCAATGAGAGACTACCTGTAGGTGTCTGCACGGGCTAATTTAACGCTCATTTCCCACCAGGAAGAGGAATTAACCAAAGGCTCAGCATGCCGACCCGGAAACAGATTAGGGCCTGAAGGAATCCTGCGGGTTTGCGGCCAGCTCACAAGAAAGCGATTTGAAGAAAGGAGCTCAGGGGCACTGTAATTCACAAACCTGCAGAGTTATAAATGTCAGCTATCGTCCAAAAATATATTGAAGGAAGGCTGCGAAGAGGACTTGAAAGCGGGGCAGAATTGCAGGAAAACGATTTCAGGGGTAGACTGGAATTGCATTTAAAGCATAGGAAAAGAGGCAGAACATCGACAATGATGCACTTGGCCAAAAAGGGCGTATGCGTTTTTTCCTGAATATATTCAGGTAAAAACGCATACGCCCTTTTTGGCCAACCAAGCAAGCATGTTAAAGAAATCTGCACTACAATGAAGTCTCACTGCCGCCCGGTCAAAAGGGCCATCTGAAAAAAGTGTAAAATCCAGAAATTCAGCACAGGCCATGGAGAACAGGGAGCCTTGTTATGCTGATGGGTGGGATGTAAATTGCCAACAGCCACTCTGGAGAAGTGTATGGTGTTTCCTGAAACACCTAAAAAACAAAGCAACGGAGCCTACGGCACTTCCACTTATGGTCCTATAGCTTAGGGAAATTAAAATCAAAAACACACAGCCACCCCAACGTTTCAGATGGCTCTGTTTACAAGAACCTCGTCTACGGTACAAGTTAAATATCCCAGAAAGCGAAAAATGGATAAAGAAGTTGTGGTACGTACGTACAATGGAATATCACTCACCAATGAATTCTATGTCATCTGGCCCGTCGTGGCATAATGAGTGGATTCAGGTACGATGATTCTAAGTGAAATAAGTCACACAGAAAATGAAACATCATAAGATATCACTAATACACCGAATGAAATCTTGGCTACACATGAACTGAATTACAAAACAGAACAGGGTCTCAAATTTTGAAAACCAACTTCTGTTTGCATAAGGGGAAAGGTGAGTTGGGGTGCTGCATAAAACCATAGATAGAAATTAGCACAGATACCATTCCATACGTCAAATATGTAATAGTCAAGACCTACCCCTTGCTCAACGAAATGGGCTAAACACCCTATATTCAACACCTAGGAATACACCTGACTAGTAAGAATCTTCAAACCCATGGATTTATATGTCTCCATAAGAGAATCAAGCGTTTGTACAGCTGCATGAAGGCAGCAGAGAAAATCCGATAAATCCTAATATCAAAATGAATTACAAAAACAAAACACAATGACAGTGAAATAGAGAGCAATTCTTATATAATTCATTCAGGTCTTGTGATGCAACCTGGATTTACCTCATCTACACCCAGAGCTGAGTGAGACATAAGTGAGACTTCGGGCTGATAACATTGGTGAGGTTCGATGAGCAAATGCAGACCATTTGAAGTCATACTGCATGGTACCCATTCCATGGGTCCCAACTCTCCAGGTTTAAGCGATTCTTCCATCAGATAAAGCATGCATGGGAAACCCACAGTATGGTGCACCATGTGACTGGGAAACGTTTTCAAATGCATCTCAGTTTTCGTCCCCTTTTACTCGGGTTCACAATTCCAGACCCTTTACTAACACTCTCCCCACTTGGAGAGTCAGTGCCTTTAACCTCCTGTTTGGCACAGTTTGCAATTTCTGCGCAAGATGAACAGGAATAGGGAGAACCAATGAGAGACTAGCTGTAGGTGTCTGCACGGGCAAATTTAACGCTCATTTCCAACCAGGAAGAGGAATTAACCAAAGGCCCACCATGCCGTGCAGGAACCAGATTAGGGCCTGAAGGAATCCTGCGGGTTTGCGGCCAGCTCACAAGAAAGCGATTTGAAGAAAGGAGCTCAGGGGCACTGTAATTCACAAACCTGCAGAGTTATAAATGACAGCTATCGTCCGAAAATATATTGAAGGAAGGCTGCGAAGAGGACTGGAAAGCGGGGCAGAATTGCAGGAAAACGATTTCAGGGGGTAGACTGGAATTGCATTTAAAGCATAGGAAAAGAGGCAGAACGTCGACAATGATGCACTTGGCCAAAAAGGGCGTATACGTTTTTTCCTGAATATATTCAGGAAAAAACGCATACGCACTTGTTGGCCAACCAAGCAAGCATGTTAAAGAAATCTGCACTACAATGAAGTCTCACTGCCCCCTGTCAAAAGGGCCATCTGAAAAAAGTGTAAAATCCAGAAATGCAGCACAGGTCATGGAGAACAGGGAGCCTTGTTATGCTGATGGGTGGGATGTAAATTGCCAACAGCCACTCTGGAGAAGTGTATGGTGTTTCCTGAAACACCTAAAAAACAAAGCAACGGAGCCTACGGCACTTCCACTTATGGTCCTATAGCTTAGGGAAATTAAAATCAAAAACACACAGCCACCCCAAAGTTTCAGACTGCTCTGTTTACAAGAACCTCGTCTACGGTACAAGTTAAATATCCCAGAAAGCGAAAAATGGATAAAGAAGTTGTGGTACGTACGTACAATGGAATATCACTCACCAATGAAACTATGTCTTCTGGCCCTTCGTGGCATAATGAGTGGATTCAGGTACGATGATTCTAAGTGAAATAAGTCACACAGAAAATGAAACATCATAAGATATCACTAATACACCGAATGTAATCTTGGCTACACATGAACTGAATTACAAAACAGAACAGGGTCTCAAATTTAAAACACCAACTTACGTTTGCGTAAGGGAAAATGTGAGTTGGGGTGCTGCATAAAACCAGAGTTAGAAATTAGCACAGATACCATTCCATACGTCAAATACGTAATAGTCAAGACCTACCACTTGCTCAACGAAATGGGCTAAACACCCTATATTCAACGCCTAGGAATACACCTGACTAGTAAGAATCTTCAAACCCATGGATTTATATGTCTCCATAAGAGAATCAAGCGTGTGTACACCTGCATGAAGGCAGCAGAGAAAATCCGATAAATCCTATTATCAAAATGAATTACAAAAACAAAACACAATGACAGTGAAATAGAGAGCAATTCTTAAATAATTCATTCAGGGCTTGTGATGCAACCTGGATTTACCTCATCAAAACCCAGAGCTGAGTGAGACATAAGGTTGGACACTTCGGGCTGATAGCATTGGTGAGGTTCGATGAGCAAATGCAGACCATTTGAAGTCATACTGCATGGTACCCATTCCATGGGTCCCAACTCGCCAGGTTTAAGTGATTCTTCCTTCAGCTAAAGCATGCATGGGCAACCCACAGTATGGTGCACCATGTGACCGGGAAACGTTTTCAAATGCATCTCAGTTTTTGTCCCCTTTTACTCGGGTTCACAATTCCAGACCCTTTACTAACACTCTCCCCACTTGGAGAGTCAGTGCCTTTAACCTCCTGTTTGGCACAGTTTGCAATTTCTGCGCAAGATGAACAGGAATAGGGAGAACCAATGAGAGACTAGCTGTAGGTGTCTGCACGGGCAAATTTAACGCTCATTTCCAACCAGGAAGAGGAATTAACCAAAGGCTCAGCATGCCGTGCAGGAACCAGATTAGGGCCTGAAGCAATCCTGCGGGTTTGCGGCCAGCTCACAAGAAAGCGATTTGTAGAAAGGAGCTCAGGGGCACTGTAATTCACAAACCTGCAGAGTTATAAATGACAGCTATCGTCCGAAAATATATTGAAGGAAGGCTGTGAAGAGGACTGGAAAGCGGCGCAGAATTGCAGGAAAACGATTTCAGGGGGTAGACTGGAATTGCATTTAAAGCATAGGAAAAGAGGCAGAACGTCGACAATGAAGCACTTGGCCAAAAAGGGCGTATACGTTTTTTCCTGAATATATTCAGGAAAAAAGGCATACACCCTTTTTGGCCAACCAAGCAAGCATGTTAAAGAAATCTGCACTACAATGAAGTCTCACTGCCCCCCGGTCAAAAGGGCCATCTGAAAAAAGTGTAAAATCCAGAAATTCAGCACAGGCCATGGAGAACAGGGAGCCTTGTTATGCTGATGGGTGGGATGTAAATTGCCAACAGCCACTCTGGAGAAGTGTATGGTGTTTCCTGAAACACCTAAAAAACAAAGCAACGGAGCCTACGGCACTTCCACTTATGGTCCTATAGCTTAGGGAAATTAAAATCAAAAACACACAGCCACCCCATAATTTCAGACGGCTCTGTTTACAAGAACCTCGTCTACGGTACAAGTTAAATATCCCAGAAAGCGAAAAATGGATAAAGAAGTTGTGGTACGTACGTACAATGGAATATCACTCACCAATGAATTCTATGTCTTCTGGCCCTTCGTGGCATAATGAGTGGATTCAGGTACGATGATTCTAAGTGAAATAAGTCACACAGAAAATGAAACATCATAAGATATCACTAATACACCGAATGTAACCTTGGCTACACATGAACTGAATTACAAAACAGAACAGGGTCTCAAATTTAAAAAACCAACTTACGTTTGCGTAAGGGAAAATGTGAGTTGGGGTGCTGCATAAAACCAGAGTTAGAAATTAGCACAGATACCATTCCATATGTCAAATACGTAATAGTCAAGACCTACCCCTTGCTCAACGAAATGGGCTAAACACCCTATATTCAACGCCTAGGAATACACCTGACTAGTAAGAATCTTCAAACCCATGGATTTATATGTCTCCATAAGAGAATCAAGCGTGTGTACACCTGCATGAAGGCAGCAGAGAAAATCCGATAAATCCTATTATCAAAATGAATTACAAAAACAAAACACAATGACAGTGAAATAGAGAGCAATTCTTAAATAATTCATTCAGGTCTTGTGATGCAACCTGGATTTACCTCATCAAAACCCAGAGCTGAGTGAGACATAAGGTTGGACACTTCGGGCTGATAGCATTGGTGAGGTTCGATGAGCAAATGCAGACCATTTGAAGTCATACTGCATGGTACCCATTCCATGGGTCCCAACTCGCCAGGTTTAAGTGATTCTTCCTTCAGCTAAAGCATGCATGGGCAACCCACAGTATGGTGCACCATGTGACCGGGAAACGTTTTCAAATGCATCTCAGTTTTTGTCCCCTTTTACTCGGGTTCAAAATTCCAGACCCTTTACTAACACTCTCCCCACTTGGAGAGTCAGTGCCTTTAACCTCCTGTTTGGCACAGTTTGCAAATTCTGCGCAAGATGAACAGGAATACGGAGAACCAATGAGAGACTAGCTGTAGGTGTCTGCACGGGCAAATTTAACGCTCATTTCCAACCAGGAAGAGGAATTAACCAAAGGCTCAGCATGCCGTGCCGGAACCAGATTAGGGCCTGAAGCAATCCTGCGGGTTTGCGGCCAGCTCACAAGGAAGCGATTTGAAGAAAGGAGCTCAGGGGCACTGTAATTCACAAACCTGCAGAGTTATAAATGACAGCTAACGTCCAAAAATATATTGAAGGAAGGCTGCGAAGAGGACTTGAAAGCGGCGCAGAATTGCAGGAAAACGATTTCAGGGGGTAGACTGGAATTGCATTTAAAGCATAGGAAAAGAGGCAGCAGGTCGACAATGATGCACTTGGCCAAAAAGGGCGTATGCGTTTTTTCCTGAATATATTCAGGAAAAAAAGCATACGCCCTTTTTGGCCAACCAAGCAAGCATGTTAAAGAAATCTGCACTACAATGAAGTCTCACTGCCCCCGGTCAAAAGGGCCATCTGAATAAAGTGTAAAATCCAGAAATGCAGCACAGGCCATGGAGAACAGGGAGCCTTGTTATGCTGATGGGTGGGATGTAAATTGCCAACAGCCACTCTGGAGAAGTGTATGGTGTTTCCTGAAACACCTAAAAGACAAAGCAACGGAGCCTACGGCACTTCCACTTATGGTCCTATAGCTTAGGGAAATTAAAATCAATAACACACAGCCACCCCAAAGTTTCAGACGGCTCTGTTTACAAGAACCTCGTCTACGGTACAAGTTAAATATCCCAGAAAGCGAAAAATGGATAAAGAAGTTGTGGTACGTACGTGCAATGGAATATCACTCACCAATGAATTCTATGTCATCTGCCCCGTCGTGGCATAATGAGTGGATTCAGGTACGATGATTCTAAGTGAAATAAGTCACACAGAAAATGCAACATCATAAGATATCACTAATACACGGAATGTAATCTTGGCTACACATGAACTGAATTACAAAACAGAACAGGGTCTCAAATTTTAAAAACCAACTTCTGTTTGCATAAGGGGAAAGGTGAGTTGGGGTGCTGCATAAAACCAGAGATAGAAATTAGCACAGATACCATTCCATACGTCAAATATGTAATAGTCAAGACCTACCCCTTGCTCAACGAAATGGGCTAAACACCCTATATTCAACACCTAGGAATACACCTGACTAGTAAGAATCTTCAAACCCATGGATTTATATGTCTCCATAAGAGAATCAAGCGTTTGTACAGCTGCATGAAGGCAGCAGAGAAAATCCGATAAATCCTAATATCAAAATGAATTACAAAAACAAAACACAATGACAGTGAAATAGAGAGCAATTCTTATATAATTCATTCAGGTCTTGTGATGCAACCTGGATTTACCTCATCTACACCCAGAGCTGAGTGAGACATAAGGTTGAACACTTCGGGCTGATAACATTGGTGAGGTTCGATGAGCAAATGCAGACCATTTGAAGTCATACTGCATTGTACCCATTCCATGGGTCCCAACTCTCCAGTTTTAAGCGATTCTTTCTTCAGATAAAGCATGCATGGGAAACCCACAGTATGGTGCACCATGTGACTGGGAAACGTTTTCAAATGCATCTCAGTTTTCGTCCCCTTTTACTCGGGTTCACAATTCCAGACCCTTTACTAACACTCTCCCCACTTGGAGAGTCAGTGCCTTTAACCTCCTGTTTGGCACAGTTTGCAATTTCTGCGCAAGATGAACAGGAATAGGGAGAACCAATGAGAGACTAGCTGTAGGTGTCTGCACGGGCAAATTTAACGCTCATTTCCAACCAGGAAGAGGAATTAACCAAAGGCTCAGCATGCCGTGCAGGAACCAGATTAGGGCCTGAAGGAATCCTGCGGGTTTGCGGCCAGCTCACAAGAAAGCGATTTGAAGAAAGGAGCTCAGGGGCACTGTAATTCACAAACCTGCAGAGTTATAAATGACAGCTATCGTCCGAAAATATATTGAAGGAAGGCTGCGAAGAGGACTGGAAAGCGGGGCAGAATTGCAGGAAAACGATTTCAGGGGGTAGACTGGAATTGCATTTAAAGCATAGGAAAAGAGGCAGAACGTCGACAATGATGCACTTGGCCAAAAAGGGCGTATACGTTTTTTCCTGAATATATTCAGGAAAAAACTCATACGCACTTGTTGGCCCACCAAGCAAGCATGTTAAAGAAATCTGCACTACAATGAAGTCTCACTGCCCCCCGGTCAAAAGGGCCATCTGAAAAAAGTGTAAAATCCAGAAATGCAGCACAGGCCATGGAGAACAGGGAGCCTTGTTATGCTGATGGGTGGGATGTAAATTGCCAACAGCCACTCTGGAGAAGTGTATGGTGTTTCCTGAAACACCTAAAAAACAAAGCAACGGAGCCTACGGCACTTCCACTTATGGTCCTATAGCTTAGGAAAATTAAAATCAAAAACACACAACCACCCCAAAGTTTCAGACGGCTCTGTTTACAAGAACCTCGTCTACGGTACAAGTTAAATATCCCAGAAAGCGAAAAATGGATAAAGAAGTTGTGGTACGTACGTACAATGGAATATCACTCACCAATGAAATCTATGTCATCTGGCCCATCGTGGCATAATGAGTGGATTCAGGTACGATGATTCTAAGTGAAATAACTCACACAGAAAATGAAACATCATAAGATGTCACTAATACACGGAATGTAATCTTGGCTACACATGAACTGAATTACAAAACAGAACAGGGTCTCAAATTTAGAAAACCAACTTTTGTTTGCTTAAGGGGAAAGGTGAGTTGGGGTGCTGCATAAAACCAGAGATAGAAATTAGCACAGATACCATTCCATACGTCAAATATGTAATAGTCAAGACCTACCCCTTGCTTAACCAAATGGGCTAAACACCCTATATTCAACGTCTAGGAATACACCTGACTAGAAAGAATCTTCAAACCCATGGATTTATATGTCTCCATAAGAGAATCAAGCGTGTGTACAGCTGCATGAAGGCAGCAGAGAAAATCCGATAAATCCCATTATCAAAATGAATTACAATAACAAAACCGAATGACAGTGAAATAGAGAGCAATTCTTAAATAATTCATTCAGGGCTTGTGATGCAACCTGGATTTACCTCATCTACACCCAGAGCTGAGTGAGACATAAGGTTGGACACTTCAGGCTGGGAGCATTGGTGAGGTTCGATGAGCAAATGCAGACCCTTTGAAGTCATACTGCATGGTACCCATTCCATGGGTCCCAACTCTCCAGGTTTAAGCAATTCTTCCTTCAGCTAAAACATGCATGGGAAACCCACAGTACGGTGCACCGTGTGACCGGGAAACGTTTTCAAATGCATCTCAGTTTTCGTCCCCTTTTAGTCGGGTTCACAATTCCAGACCCTTTACTAACACTCTCCCCACTTGGAGAGTCAGTGCCTTTAACCTGCTGTTTGGCACAGTTTGCAATTTCTGCGCGAGATGAACAGGAATAGGGAGAACCAATGAGAGACTACCTGTAGGTGTCTGCACGGGCTAATTTAACGCTCATTTCCCACCAGGAAGAGGAATTAACCAAAGGCTCAGCATGCCGACCCGGAAAGAGATTAGGGCCTGAAGGAATCCTGCGGGTTTGCGGCCAGCTCACAAGAAAGCGATTTGAAGAAAGGAGCTCAGGGGCACTGTAATTCACAAACCTGCAGAGTTATAAATGTCAGCTATCGTCCAAAATTATATTGAAGGAAGGCTGCGAAAAGGACTGGAAAGCGGGGCAGAATTGCAGGAAAACGATTTCAGGGGTAGACTGGAATTGCATTTAAAGCATAGGAAAAGAGGCAGAACATCGACAATGATGCACTTGGCCAAAAAGGGCGTATGCGTTTTTTCCTGAATATATTCAGGTAAAAACGCATACGCCCTTTTTGGCCAACCAAGCAAGCATGTTAAAGAAATCTGCACTACAATGAAGTCTCACTGCCCCCCGGTCAAAAGGGCCATCTGAAAAAAGTGTAAAATCCAGAAATTCAGCACAGGCCATGGAGAACAGGGAGCCTTGTTATGCTGATGGGTGGGATGTAAATTGCCAACAGCCACTCTGGAGAAGTGTATGGTGTTTCCTGAAACACCTAAAAAACAAAGCAACGGAGCCTACGGCACTTCCACTTATGGTCCTATAGCTTAGGGAAATTAAAATCAAAAACACACAGCCACCCCAACGTTTCAGATGGCTCTGTTTACGAGAACCTCGTCTACGGTACAAGTTAAATATCCCAGAAAGCGAAAAATGGATAAAGAAGTTGTGGTACGTACGTACAATGGAATATCACTCACCAATGAATTCTATGTCATCTGGCCCGTCGTGGCATAATGAGTGGATTCAGGTACGATGATTCTAAGTGAAATAAGTCACACAGAAAATGAAACATCATAAGATATCACTAATACACCGAATGTAATCTTGGCTACACATGAACTGAATTACAAAACAGAACAGGGTCTCAAATTTTGAAAACCAACTTCTGTTTGCATAAGGGGAAAGGTGAGTTGGGGTGCTGCATAAAACCATAGATAGAAATTAGCACAGATACCATTCCATACGTCAAATATGTAATAGTCAAGACCTACCCCTTGCTCAACGAAATGGGCTAAACACCCTATATTCAACACCTAGGAATACACCTGACTAGTAAGAATCTTCAAACCCATGGATTTATATGTCTCCATAAGAGAATCAAGCGTTTGTATAGCTGCATGAAGGCAGCAGAGAAAATCCGATAAATCCTAATATCAAAATGAATTACAAAAACAAAACACAATGACAGTGAAATAGAGAGCAATTCTTATATAATTCATTCAGGTCTTGTGATGCCACCTGGATTTACCTCATCTACACCCAGAGCTGAGTTAGACATAAGTGAGACTTCGGGCTGATAACATTGGTGAGGTTCGATGAGCAAATGCAGACCATTTGAAGTCATACTGCATGGTACCCATTCCATGGGTCCCAACTCTCCAGGTTTAAGCGATTCTTCCATCAGATAAAGCATGCATGGGAAACCCACAGTATGGTGCACCATGTGACTGGGAAACGTTTTCAAATGCATCTCAGTTTTCGTCCCCTTTTACTCGGGTTCACAATTCCAGACCCTTTACTAACACTCTCCCCACTTGGAGAGTCAGTGCCTTTAACCTCCTGTTTGGCACAGTTTGCAATTTCTGCGCAAGATGAACAGGAATAGGGAGAACCAATGAGAGACTAGCTGTAGGTGTCTGCACGGGCAAATTTAACGCTCATTTCCAACCAGGAAGAGGAATTAACCAAAGGCCCACCATGCCGTGCAGGAACCAGATTAGGGCCTGAAGGAATCCTGCGGGTTTGCGGCCAGCTCACAAGAAAGCGATTTGAAGAAAGGAGCTCAGGGGCACTGTAATTCACAAACCTGCAGAGTTATAAATGACAGCTATCGTCCGAAAATATATTGAAGGAAGGCTGCGAAGAGGACTGGAAAGCGGGGCAGAATTGCAGGAAAACGATTTCAGGGGGTAGACTGGAATTGCATTTAAAGCATAGGAAAAGAGGCAGAACGTCGACAATGATGCACTTGGCCAAAAAGGGCGTATACGTTTTTTCCTGAATATATTCAGGAAAAAACGCATACGCACTTGTTGGCCAACCAAGCAAGCATGTTAAAGAAATCTGCACTACAATGAAGTCTCACTGCCCCCTGTCAAAAGGGCCATCTGAAAAAAGTGTAAAATCCAGAAATGCAGCACAGGCCATGGAGAACAGGGAGCCTTGTTATGCTGATGGGTGGGATGTAAATTGCCAACAGCCACTCTGGAGAAGTGTATGGTGTTTCCTGAAACACCTAAAAAACAAAGCAACGGAGCCTACGGCACTTCCACTTATGGTCCTATAGCTTAGGGAAATTAAAATCAAAAACACACAGCCACCCCAAAGTTTCAGACTGCTCTGTTTACAAGAACCTCGTCTACGGTACAAGTTAAATATCCCAGAAAGCGAAAAATGGATAAAGAAGTTGTGGTACGTACGTACAATGGAATATCACTCACCAATGAAATCTATGTCTTCTGGCCCTTCGTGGCATAATGAGTGGATTCAGGTACGATGATTCTAAGTGAAATAAGTCACACAGAAAATGAAACATCATAAGATATCACTAATACACCGAATGTAATCTTGGCTACACATGAACTGAATTACAAAACAGAACAGGGTCTCAAATTTAAAACACCAACTTACGTTTGCGTAAGGGAAAATGTGAGTTGGGGTGCTGCATAAAACCAGAGTTAGAAATTAGCACAGATACCATTCCATACGTCAAATACGTAATAGTCAAGACCTACCCCTTGCTCAACGAAATGGGCTAAACACCCTATATTCAACGCCTAGGAATACACCTGACTAGTAAGAATCTTCAAACCCATGGATTTATATGTCTCCATAAGAGAATCAAGCGTGTGTACACCTGCATGAAGGCAGCAGAGAAAATCCGATAAATCCTATTATCAAAATGAATTACAAAAACAAAACACAATGACAGTGAAATAGAGAGCAATTCTTAAATAATTCATTCAGGTCTTGTGATGCAACCTGGATTTACCTCATCAAAACCCAGAGCTGAGTGAGACATAAGGTTGGACACTTCGGGCTGATAGCATTGGTGAGGTTCGATGAGCAAATGCAGACCATTTGAAGTCATACTGCATGGTACCCATTCCATGGGTCCCAACTCGCCAGGTTTAAGTGATTCTTCCTTCAGCTAAAGCATGCATGGGCAACCCACAGTATGGTGCACCATGTGACCGGGAAACGTTTTCAAATGCATCTCAGTTTTTGTCCCCTTTTACTCGGGTTCACAATTCCAGACCCTTTACTAACACTCTCCCCACTTGGAGAGTCAGTGCCTTTAACCTCCTGTTTGGCACAGTTTGCAATTTCTGCGCAAGATGAACAGGAATAGGGAGAACCAATGAGAGACTAGCTGTAGGTGTCTGCACGGGCAAATTTAACGCTCATTTCCAACCAGGAAGAGGAATTAACCAAAGGCTCAGCATGCCGTGCAGGAACCAGATTAGGGCCTGAAGCAATCCTGCGGGTTTGCGGCCAGCTCACAAGAAAGCGATTTGTAGAAAGGAGCTCAGGGGCACTGTAATTCACAAACCTGCAGAGTTATAAATGACAGCTATCGTCCGAAAATATATTGAAGGAAGGCTGTGAAGAGGACTGGAAAGCGGCGCAGAATTGCAGGAAAACGATTTCAGGGGGTAGACTGGAATTGCATTTAAAGCATAGGAAAAGAGGCAGAACGTCGACAATGAAGCACTTGGCCAAAAAGGGCGTATACGTTTTTTCCTGAATATATTCAGGAAAAAAGGCATACACCCTTTTTGGCCAACCAAGCAAGCATGTTAAAGAAATCTGCACTACAATGAAGTCTCACTGCCCCCCGGTCAAAAGGGCCATCTGAAAAAAGTGTAAAATCCAGAAATTCAGCACAGGCCATGGAGAACAGGGAGCCTTGTTATGCTGATGGGTGGGATGTAAATTGCCAACAGCCACTCTGGAGAAGTGTATGGTGTTTCCTGAAACACCTAAAAAACAAAGCAACGGAGCCTACGGCACTTCCACTTATGGTCCTATAGCTTAGGGAAATTAAAATCAAAAACACACAGCCACCCCAAAGTTTCAGACGGCTCTGTTTACAAGAACCTCGTCTACGGTACAAGTTAAATATCCCAGAAAGCGAAAAATGGATAAAGAAGTTGTGGTACGTACGTACAATGGAATATCACTCACCAATGAATTCTATGTCTTCTGGCCCTTCGTGGCATAATGAGTGGATTCAGGTACGATGATTCTAAGTGAAATAAGTCACACAGAAAATGAAACATCATAAGATATCACTAATACACCGAATGTAACCTTGGCTACACATGAACAGAATTACAAAACAGAACAGGGTCTCAAATTTAAAAAACCAACTTACGTTTGCGTAAGGGAAAATGTGAGTTGGGGTGCTGCATAAAACCAGAGTTAGAAATTAGCACAGATACCATTCCATATGTCAAATACGTAATAGTCAAGACCTACCCCTTGCTCAACGAAATGGGCTAAACACCCTATATTCAACGCCTAGGAATACACCTGACTAGTAAGAATCTTCAAACCCATGGATTTATATGTCTCCATAAGAGAATCAAGCGTGTGTACACCTGCATGAAGGCAGCAGAGAAAATCCGATAAATCCTATTATCAAAATGAATTACAAAAACAAAACACAATGACAGTGAAATAGAGAGCAATTCTTAAATAATTCATTCAGGTCTTGTGATGCAACCTGGATTTACCTCATCAAAACCCAGAGCTGAGTGAGACATAAGGTTGGACACTTCGGGCTGATAGCATTGGTGAGGTTCGATGAGCAAATGCAGACCATTTGAAGTCATACTGCATGGTACCCATTCCATGGGTCCCAACTCGCCAGGTTTAAGTGATTCTTCCTTCAGCTAAAGCATGCATGGGCAACCCACAGTATGGTGCACCATGTGACCGGGAAACGTTTTCAAATGCATCTCAGTTTTTGTCCCCTTTTACTCGGGTTCACAATTCCAGACCCTTTACTAACACTCTCCCCACTTGGAGAGTCAGTGCCTTTAACCTCCTGTTTGGCACAGTTTGCAATTTCTGCGCAAGATGAACAGGAATAGGGAGAACCAATGAGAGACTAGCTGTAGGTGTCTGCACGGGCAAATTTAACGCTCATTTCCAACCAGGAAGAGGAATTAACCAAAGGCTCAGCATGCCGTGCAGGAACCAGATTAGGGCCTGAAGCAATCCTGCGGGTTTGCGGCCAGCTCACAAGAAAGCGATTTGTAGAAAGGAGCTTAGGGGCACTGTAATTCACAAACCTGCAGAGTTATAAATGACAGCTATCGTCCGAAAATATATTGAAGGAAGGCTGTGAAGAGGACTGGAAAGCGGCGCAGAATTGCAGGAAAACGATTTCAGGGGGTAGACTGGAATTGAATTTAAAGCATAGGAAAAGAGGCAGAACGTCGACAATGATGCACTTGGCCAAAAAGGGCGTATACGTTTTTTCCTGAATATATTCAGGAAAAAAAGCATACACACTTTTTGGCCAACCAAGCAAGCATGTTAAAGAAATCTGCACTACAATGAAGTCTCACTGCCCCCCGGTCAAAAGGGCCATCTGAAAAAAGTGTAAAATCCAGAAATTCAGCACAGGCCATGGAGAACAGGGAGCCTTGTTATGCTGATGGGTGGGATGTAAATTGCCAACAGCCACTCTGGAGAAGTGTATGGTGTTTCCTGAAACACCTAAAAAACAAAGCAACGGAGCCTACGGCACTTCCACTTATGGTCCTATAGCTTAGGGAAATTAAAATCAAAAACACACAGCCACCCCAAAGTTTCAGACGGCTCTGTTTACAAGAACCTCGTCTACGGTACAAGTTAAATATCCCAGAAAGCGAAAAATGGATAAAGAAGTTGTGGTACGTACGTACAATGGAATATCACTCACCAATGAATTCTATGTCTTCTGGCCCGTCGTGGCATAATGAGTGGATTCAGGTACGATGATTCTAAGTGAAATAAGTCACACAGAAAATGAAACATCATAAGATATCACTAATACACCGAATGTAATCTTGGCTACACATGAACTGAATTACAAAACAGAACAGGGTCTCAAATTTTGAAAACCAACTTCTGTTTGCATAAGGGGAAAGGTGAGTTGGGGTGCTGCATAAAACCAGAGATAGAAATTAGCACAGATACCATTCCATACGTCAAATATGTAATAGTCAAGACCTACCCCTTGCTCAACGAAATGGGCTAAACACCCTATATTCAACACCTAGGAATACACCTGACTAGTAAGAATCTTCAAACCCATGGATTTATATGTCTCCATAAGAGAATCAAGCGTTTGTACAGCTGCATGAAGGCAGCAGAGAAAATCCGATAAATCCTAATATCAAAATGAATTACAAAAACAAAACACAATGACAGTGTAATAGAGAGCAATTCTTATATAATTCATTCAGGGTTTGTGATGCAACCTGGATTTACCTCATCTACACCCAGAGCTGAGTGAGACATAAGGTTGTACACTTCGGGCTGATAACATTGGTGAGGTTCGATGAGCAAATGCAGACCATTTGAAGTCATACTGCATGGTACCCATTCCATGGGTCCCAACTCGCCAGGTTTAAGTGATTCTTCCTTCAGCTAAAGCATGCATGGGCAACCCACAGTATGGTGCACCATGTGACCGGGAAACGTTTTCAAATGCATCTCAGTTTTTGTCCCCTTTTACTCGGGTTCACAATTCCAGACCCTTTACTAACACTCTCCCCACTTGGAGAGTCAGTGCCTTTAACCTGCTGTTTGGCACAGTTTGCAATTTCTGCGCAAGATGTACAGGAATACGGAGAACCAATGAGAGACTAGCTGTAGGTGTCTGCACGGGCAAATTTAACGCTCATTTCCAACCAGGAAGAGGAATTAACCAAAGGCTCAGCATGCCGTGCCGGTACCAGATTAGGGCCTGAAGCAATCCTGCGGGTTTGCGGCCAGCTCACAAGAAAGCGATTTGAAGAAAGGAGCTCAGGGGCACTGTAATTCACAAACCTGCAGAGTTATAAATGACAGCTATCGTCCAAAAATATATTGAAGGAAGGCTGCGAAGAGGACTTGAAAGCGGGGCAGAATTGCAGGAAAACGATTTCAGGGGGTAGACTGGAATTGCATTTAAAGCATAGGAAAAGAGGCAGCAGGTCGACAATGATGCACTTGGCCAAAAAGGGCGTATGCGTTTTTTCCTGAATATATTCAGGAAAAAACGCATACGCCCTTTTTGGCCAACCAAGCAAGCATGTTAAAGAAATCTGCACTACAATGAAGTCTCACTGCCCCCGGTCAAAAGGGCCATCTGAATAAAGTGTAAAATCCAGAAATGCAGCACAGGCCATGGAGAACAGGGAGCCTTGTTATGCTGATGGGTGGGATGTAATTTGCCAACAGCCACTCTGGAGAAGTGTATGGTGTTTCCTGAAACACCAAAAAAGAAAGCAACGGAGCCTACGGCACTTCCACTTATGGTCCTATAGCTTAGGGAAATTAAAATCAAAAACACACAGCCACCCCAAAGTTTCAGACGGCTCTGTTTACAAGAACCTCGTCTACGGTACAAGTTAAATATCCCAGATAGTGAAAAATGGATAAAGAAGTTGTGGTACGTACGTACAATGGAATATCACTCACCAATGAAATCTATGTCATCTGGCCCGTCGTGGCATAATGAGTGGATTCAGGTACGATGATTCTAAGTGAAATAACTCACACAGAAAATGAAACATCATAAGATGTCACTAATACACGGAATGTAATCTTGGCTACACATGAACTGAATTACAAAACAGAACAGGGTCTCAAATTTAGAAAACCAACTTATGTTTGCTTAAGGGGAAAGGTGAGTTGGGGTGCTGCATAAAACCAGAGATAGAAATTAGCACAGATACCATTCCATACGTCAAATATGTAATAGTCAAGACCTACCCCTTGCTTAACCAAATGGGCTAAACACCCTATATTCAACGTCTAGGAATACACCTGACTAGAAAGAATATTCAAACCCATGGATTTATATGTCTCCATAAGAGAATCAAGCGTGTGTACAGCTGCATGAAGGCAGCAGAGAAAATCCGATAAATCCCATTATCAAAATGAATTACAATAACAAAACCGAATGACAGTGAAATAGAGAGCAATTCTTAAATAATTCATTCAGGGCTTGTGATGCAACCTGGATTTACCTCATCTACACCCAGAGCTGAGTGAGACATAAGGTTGGACACTTCAGGCTGAGAGCATTGGTGAGGTTCGATGAGCAAATGCAGACCCTTTGAAGTCATACTGCATGGTACCCATTCCATGGGTCCCAACTCTCCAGGTTTAAGCAATTCTTCCTTCAGCTAAAACATGCATGGGAAACCCACAGTATGGTGCACCGTGTGACCGGGAAACGTTTTCAAATGCATCTCAGTTTTCGTCCCCTTTTAGTCGGGTTCACAATTCCAGACCCTTTACTAACACTCTCCCCACTTGGAGAGTCAGTGCCTTTAACCTGCTGTTTGGCACAGTTTGCAATTTCTGCGCGAGATGAACAGGAATAGGGAGAACCAATGAGAGACTACCTGTAGGTGTCTGCACGGGCTAATTTAACGCTCATTTCCCACCAGGAAGAGGAATTAACCAAAGGCTCAGCATGCCGACCCGGAAACAGATTAGGGCCTGAAGCAATCCTGCGGGTTTGCGGCCAGCTCACAAGAAAGCGATTTGAAGAAAGGAGCTCAGGGGCACTGTAATTCACAAACCTGCAGAGTTATAAATGTCAGCTATCGTCCAAAAATATATTGAAGGAAGGCTGCGAAGAGGACTTGAAAGCGGGGCAGAATTGCAGGAAAATGATTTCAGGGGTAGACTGGAATTGCATTTAAAGCATAGGAAAAGAGGCAGAACATCGACAATGATGCACTTGGCCAAAAAGGGCGTATGCGTTTTTTCCTGAATATATTCAGGTAAAAACGCATACGCCCATTTTGGCCAACCAAGCAAGCATGTTAAAGAAATCTGCACTACAATGAAGTCTCACTGCCCCCCGGTCAAAAGGGCCATCTGAAAAAGTGTAAAATCCAGAAATGCAGCACTGGCCATGGAGAACAGGGAGCCTTGTTATGCTGATGGGTGGGTTGTAAATTGCCAACAGCCACTCTGGAGAAGTGTATGGTGTTTCCTGAAACACCTAAAAAACAAAGCAACGGAGCCTACGGCACTTCCACTTATGGTCCTATAGCTTAGGGAAATTAAAATCAAAAACACACAGCCACCCCAATGTTTCAGACGGCTCTGTTTACAAGAACCTCGTCTACGGTACAAGTTAAATATCCCAGGAAGCGAAAAATGGATAAAGAAGTTGTGGTACGTACGTACAATGGAATATCACTCACCAATGAATTCTATGTCATCTGGCCCCCCGTGGCATAATGAGTGGATTCAGGTACGATGATTCTAAGTGAAATAAGTCACACAGAAAATGAAACATCATAAGATATCACTAATACACCGAATGTAAACTTGGCTACACATGAACTGAATTACAAAACAGAACAGGGTCTCAAATTTTGAAAACCAACTTATGTTTGCGCAAGGGGAAATGTGAGTTGGGGTGCAGCATAAAACCAGAGTTAGAAATTAGCACAGATACCATTCCATACGTCAAATATGTAATAGTCAAGACCTACCCCTTGCTCAACGAAATGGGCTAAACACCCTATATTCAATGCCTAGGAATACACCTGACTAGTAAGAATATTCAAACCCATGGATTTATATGTCTCCATAAGAGAATCAAGCGTGTGTACAGCTGCATGAAGGCAGCAGAGAAAATCCGATAAATCCTATTATCAAAATGAATTACAAAAACAAAACACAATGACAGTGAAATAGCGAGCAATTCTTAAATAATTCTTTCAGGGCTTGTGATGCAACCTGGATTTACCTCATCAAAACCCAGAGCTGAGTGAGACATAAGGATGGACACTTCGGGCAGATAGCATTGGTGAGGTTCGATGAGCAAATGCAGACCATTTGAAGTCATACTGCATGGTACCCATTCCATGGGTCCCAACTCTCCAGGTTTAAGCGATTCTTCCATCAGATAAAGCATGCATGGGAAACCCACAGTATGGTGCACCATGTGACTGGGAAACGTTTTCAAATGCATCTCAGTTTTCGTCCCCTTTTACTCGGGTTCACAATTCCAGACCCTTTACTAACACTCTCCCCACTTGGAGAGTCAGTGCCTTTAACCTCCTGTTTGGCACAGTTTGCAATTTCTGCGCAAGATGAACAGGAATAGGGAGAACCAATGAGAGACTAGCTGTAGGTGTCTGCACGGGCAAATTTAACGCTCATTTCCAACCAGGAAGAGGAATTAACCAAAGGCCCACCATGCCGTGCAGGAACCAGATTAGGGCCTGAAGGAATCCTGCGGGTTTGCGGCCAGCTCACAAGAAAGCGATTTGTAGAAAGGAGCTCAGGGGCACTGTAATTCACAAACCTGCAGAGTTATAAATGACAGCTATCGTCCGAAAATATATTGAAGGAAGGCTGCGAAGAGGACTGGAAAGCGGGGCAGAATTGCAGGAAAACGATTTCAGGGGGTAGACTGGAATTGCATTTAAAGCATAGGAAAAGAGGCAGAACGTCGACAATGATGCACTTGGCCAAAAAGGGCGTATACGTTTTTTCCTGAATATATTCAGGAAAAAACGCATACGCCCTTTTTGGCCAACCAAGCAAGCATGTTAAAGAAATCTGCACTACAATGAAGTCTCACTGCCCCCTGTCAAAAGGGCCATCTGAAAAAAGTGTAAAATCCAGAAATGCAGCACAGGCCATGGAGAACAGGGAGCCTTGTTATGCTGATGGGTGGGATGTAAATTGCCAACAGCCACTCTGGAGAAGTGTATGGTGTTTCCTGAAACACCTAAAAAACAAAGCAACGGAGCCTACGGCACTTCCACTTATGGTCCTATAGCTTAGGGAAATTAAAATCAAAAACACACAGCCACCCCAAAGTTTCAGACGGCTCTGTTTACAAGAACCTCGTCTACGGTACAAGTTAAATATCCCAGAAAGCGAAAAATGGATAAAGAAGTTGTGGTACGTACGTACAATGGAATATCACTCACCAATGAAATCTATGTCTTCTGGCCCTTCGTGGCATAATGAGTGGATTCAGGTACGATGATTCTAAGTGAAATAAGTCACACAGAAAATGAAACATCATAAGATATCACTAATACACCGAATGTAATCTTGGCTACACATGAACTGAATTACAAAACAGAACAGGGTCTCAAATTTAAAACACCAACTTACGTTTGCGTAAGGGAAAATGTGAGTTGGGGTGCTGCATAAAACCAGAGTTAGAAATTAGCACAGATACCATTCCATATGTCAAATACGTAATAGTCAAGACCTACCCCTTGCTCAACGAAATGGGCTAAACACCCTATATTCAACGCCTAGGAATACACCTGACTAGTAAGAATCTTCAAACCCATGGATTTATATGTCTCCATAAGAGAATCAAGCGTGTGTACACCTGCATGAAGGCAGCAGAGAAAATCCGATAAATCCTATTATCAAAATGAATTACAAAAACAAAACACAATGACAGTGAAATAGAGAGCAATTCTTAAATAATTCATTCAGGTCTTGTGATGCAACCTGGATTTACCTCATCAAAACCCAGAGCTGAGTGAGACATAAGGTTGGACACTTCGGGCTGATAGCATTGGTGAGGTTCGATGAGCAAATGCAGACCATTTGAAGTCATACTGCATGGTACCCATTCCATGGGTCCCAACTCGCCAGGTTTAAGTGATTCTTCCTTCAGCTAAAGCATGCATGGGCAACCCACAGTATGGTGCACCATGTGACCGGGAAACGTTTTCAAATGCATCTCAGTTTTTGTCCCCTTTTACTCGGGTTCACAATTCCAGACCCTTTACTAACACTCTCCCCACTTGGAGAGTCAGTGCCTTTAACCTCCTGTTTGGCACAGTTTGCAATTTCTGCGCAAGATGAACAGGAATAGGGAGAACCAATGAGAGACTAGCTGTAGGTGTCTGCACGGGCAAATTTAACGCTCATTTCCAACCAGGAAGAGGAATTAACCAAAGGCTCAGCATGCCGTGCAGGAACCAGATTAGGGCCTGAAGCAATCCTGCGGGTTTGCGGCCAGCTCACAAGAAAGCGATTTGTAGAAAGGAGCTCAGGGGCACTGTAATTCACAAACCTGCAGAGTTATAAATGACAGCTATCGTCCGAAAATATATTGAAGGAAGGCTGTGAAGAGGACTGGAAAGCGGCGCAGAATTGCAGGAAAACGATTTCAGGGCGTAGACTGGAATTGCATTTAAAGCATAGGAAAAGAGGCAGAACGTCGACAATGAAGCACTTGGCCAAAAAGGGCGTATACGTTTTTTCCTGAATATATTCAGGAAAAAACGCATACACCCTTTTTGGCCAACCAAGCAAGCATGTTAAAGAAATCTGCACTACAATGAAGTCTCACTGCCCCCCGGTCAAAAGGGCCATCTGAAAAAAGTGTAAAATCCAGAAATTCAGCACAGGCCATGGAGAACAGGGAGCCTTGTTATGCTGATGGGTGGGATGTAAATTGCCAACAGCCACTCTGGAGAAGTGTATGGTGTTTCCTGAAACACCTAAAAAACAAAGCAACGGAGCCTACGGCACTTCCACTTATGGTCCTATAGCTTAGGGAAATTAAAATCAAAAACACACAGCCACCCCAAAGTTTCAGACGGCTCTGTTTACAAGAACCTCGTCTACGGTACAAGTTAAATATCCCAGAAAGCGAAAAATGGATAAAGAAGTTGTGGTACGTACGTACAATGGAATATCACTCACCAATGAATTCTATGTCTTCTGGCCCTTCGTGGCATAATGAGTGGATTCAGGTACGATGATTCTAAGTGAAATAAGTCACACAGAAAATGAAACATCATAAGATATCACTAATACACCGAATGTAACCTTGGCTACACATGAACTGAATTACAAAACAGAACAGGGTCTCAAATTTAAAAAACCAACTTACGTTTCCGTAAGGGAAAATGTGAGTTGGGGTGCTGCATAAAACCAGAGATAGAAATTAGCACAGATACCATTCCATACGTCAAATATGTAATAGTCAAGACCTACCCCTTGCTCAACGAAATGGGCTAAACACCCTATATTCAACACCTAGGAATACACCTGACTAGTAAGAATCTTCAAACCCATGGATTTATATGTCTCCATAAGAGAATCAAGCGTGTGTACAGCTGCATGAAGGCAGCAGAGAAAATCCGATAAATCCTAATATCAAAATGAATTACAAAAACAAAACACAATGACAGTGAAATAGAGAGCAATTCTTATATAATTCATTCAGGGTTTGTGATGCAACCTGGATTTACCTCATCTACACCCAGAGCTGAGTGAGACATAAGGTTGTACACTTCGGGCTGATAACATTGGTGAGGTTCGATGAGCAAATGCAGACCATTTGAAGTCATACTGCATGGTACCCATTCCATGGGTCCCAACTCGCCAGGTTTAAGTGATTCTTCCTTCAGCTAAAGCATGCATGGGCATCCCACAGTATGGTGCACCATGTGACCGGGAAACGTTTTCAAATGCATCTCAGTTTTTGTCCCCTTTTACTCGGGTTCACAATTCCAGACCCTTTACTAACACTCTCCCCACTTGGAGAGTCAGTGCCTTTAACCTGCTGTTTGGCACAGTTTGCAATTTCTGCGCAAGATGTACAGGAATACGGAGAACCAATGAGAGACTAGCTGTAGGTGTCTGCACGGGCAAATTTAACGCTCATTTCCAACCAGGAAGAGGAATTAACCAAAGGCTCAGCATGCCGTGCCGGAACCAGATTAGGGCCTGAAGCAATCCTGCGGGTTTGCGGCCAGCTCACAAGAAAGCGATTTGAAGAAAGGAGCTCAGGGGCACTGTAATTCACAAACCTGCAGAGTTATAAATGACAGCTATCGTCCAAAAATATATTGAAGGAAGGCTGCGAAGAGGACTTGAAAGCGGCGCAGAATTGCAGGAAAACGATTTCAGGGGGTAGACTGGAATTGCATTTAAAGCATAGGAAAAGAGGCAGCAGGTCGACAATGATGCACTTGGCCAAAAAGGGCGTATGCGTTTTTTCCCGAATATATTCAGGAAAAAACGCATACGCCCTTTTTGGCCAACCAAGCAAGCATGTTAAAGAAATCTGCACTACAATGAAGTCTCAGTGCCCCCGGTCAAAAGGGCCATCTGAATAAAGTGTAAAATCCAGAAATGCAGCACAGGCCATGGAGAACAGGGAGCCTTGTTATGCTGATGGGTGGGATGTAAATTGCCAACAGCCACTCTGGAGAAGTGTATGGTGTTTCCTGAAACACCAAAAAAGAAAGCAACGGAGCCTACGGCACTTCCACTTATGGTCCTATAGCTTAGGGAAATTAAAATCAAAAACACACAGCCACCCCAAAGTTTCAGACGGCTCTGTTTACAAGAACCTCGTCTACGGTACAGGTAAATTATCCCAGAAAGCGAAAAATGGATAAAGAAGTTGTGGTACGTACGTACAATGGATTATCACTCACCAATGAAATCTATGTCATCTGGCCCATCGTGGCATAATGAGTGGATTCAGGTACGATGATTCTAAGTGAAATAAGTCACACAGAAATTGAAACATCATAAGATGTCACTAATACACGGAATGTAATCTTGGCTACACATGAACTGAATTACAAAACAGAACAGGGTCTCAAATTTAGAAAACCAACTTATGTTTGCTTAAGGGGAAAGGTGAGTTGGGGTGCTGCATAAAACCAGAGATAGAAATTAGCACAGATACCATTCCATACGTCAAATATGTAATAGTCAAGACCTACCCCTTGCTCAACCAAATGGGCTAAACACCCTATATTCAATGCCTAGGAATACACCTGAGTAGTAAGAATATTCAAATCCATGGATTTATATGTCTCCATAAGGGAATGAAGCGTGTGTACATCTCCATGAAGGCAGCAGAGAAAATCCGATAAATCCTATTATCAAAATGAATTACAAAAACAAAACACAATGACAGTGAAATAGCGAGCAATTCTTAAATAATTCTTTCAGGGCTTGTGATGCAACCTGGATTTACCTCATCAAAACCCAGAGCTGAGTGAGACATAAGGTTGGACACTTCGGGCTGATAGCATTGGTGAGGTTCGATGAGCAAATGCAGACCATTTGAAGTCATACTGCATGGTACCCATTCCATGGGTCCCAACTCTCCAGGTTTAAGTGATTCTTCCTTCAGCTAAAGCATGCATGGGCAACCCACAGTATGGTGCACCATGTGACCGGGAAACGTTTTCAAATGCATCTCAGTTTTTGTCCCCTTTTACTCGGGTTCACAATTCCAGACCCTTTACTAACACTCTCCCCACTTGGAGAGTCAGTGCCTTTAACCTCCTGTTTGGCACAGTTTGCAATTTCTGCGCAAGATGAACAGGAATAGGGAGAACCAATGAGAGACTAGCTGTAGGTGTCTGCACGGGCAAATTTAACGCTCATTTCCAACCAGGAAGAGGAATTAACCAAAGGCTCAGCATGCCGTGCAGGAACCAGATTAGGGCCTGAAGGAATCCTGCGGGTTTGCGGCCAGCTCACAAGAAAGCGATTTGAAGAAAGGAGCTCAAGGGCACTGTAATTCACAAACCTGCAGAGTTATAAATGACAGCTATCGTCCGAAAATATATTGAAGGAAGGCTGCGAAGAGGACTGGAAAGCGGGGAAGAATTGCAGGAAAACGATTTCAGGGCGTAGACTGGAATTGCATTTAAAGCATAGGAAAAGAGGCAGAACGTCGACAATGATGCACTTGGCCAAAAAGGGCGTATACGTTTTTTCCTGAATATATTCAAGAAAAAACGCATATGCACTTTTTGGCCCACCAAGCAAGCATGTTAAAGAAATTTGCACTACAATGAAGTCTCACTGCCCCCCGGTCAAAAGGGCCATCTGAAAAAAGTGTAAAATCCAGAAATGCAGCACAGGCCATGGAGAACAGGGAGCCTTGTTATGCTGATGGGTGGGATGTAAATTGCCAACAGCCACTCTGGAGAAGTGTATGGTGTTTCCTGAAACACCAAAAAAGAAAGCAACGGAGCCTACGGCACTTCCACTTATGGTCCTATAGCTTAGGGAAATTAAAATCAAAAACACACAGCCACCCCAAAGTTTCAGACGGCTCTGTTTACGAGAACCTCGTCTACGGTACAAGTTAAATATCCCAGAAAGCGAAAAATGGATAAAGAAGTTGTGGTACGTACGTACAATGGAATATCACTCACCAATGAAATCTATGTCATCTGGCCCGTCGTGGCATAATGAGTGGATTCAGGTATGATGATTCTAAGAGAAATAAGTCACACAGAAAATGAAACATCATAAGATATCACTAATACACCGAATGTAATCTTGGCTACACATGAACTGAATTACAAAACAGAACAGGGTCTCAAATTTAGAAAACCAACTTATGTTTGCGTAAGGGGAAAGGTGAGTTGGGGTGCTGCATAAAACCAGAGTTAGAAATTAGCACACATACCATTCCATATGTCAAATACGTAATAGTTAAGACATACCCCTTGCTCAACGAAATGGGCTAAACACCCTATGTTCAACGCCTAGGAATACACCTGACTAGTAAGAATATTCAAACCCATGGATTTATATGTCTCCATAAGAGAATCAAGCGTGTGTACAGCTGCATGAAAGCAGCAGAGAAAATCCGATAAATCCTATTATCAAAATGAATTACAAAAACAAAACACAATGACAGTGAAATAGCGCGCAATTCTTAAATAATTCTTTCAGGGCTTGTGATGCAACCTGGATTTACCTCATCAAAACCCAGAGCTGAGTGAGACATAAGGTTGGACACTTCGGGCTGATAGCATTGGTGAGGTTCGATGAGCAAATGCAGACCATTTGAAGTCATACTGCATGGTACCCATTCCATGGGTCCCAACTCTCCAGGTTTAAGTGATTCTTCCTTCAGCTAAAGCATGCATGGGAAACCCACAGTATGGTGCACCATGTGACTGGGAAACGTTTTCAAATGCATCTCAGTTTTTGTCCCCTTTTACTCGGGTTCACAATTCCAGACCCTTTACTAACACTCTCCCCACTTGTAGAGTTAGTGCCTTTAAACTCCTGTTTGGCACAGTTTGCAATTTCTGCGCAAGATGAACAGGAATAGGGAGAACCAATGAGAGACTAGCTGTAGGTGTCTGCACGGGCAAATTTAACGCTCATTTCCAACCAGGAAGTGGAATTAACCAAAGGCTCAGCATGCCGTGCAGGTACCAGATTAGGGCCTGAAGCAATCCTGCGGGTTTGCGGCCAGCTCACAAGAAAGCGATTTGTAGAAAGGAGCTCAGGGGCACTGTAATTCACAAACCTGCAGAGTTATAAATGACAGCTATCGTCCGAAAATATATTGAAGGAAGGCTGCGAAGAGGACTTGAAAGCGGGGCAGAATTGCAGGAAAACGATTTCAGGGGGTAGACTGGAATTGCATTTAAAGCATAGGAAAAGAGGCAGAAGGTCAACAATGATGCACTTGGCCAAAAAGGGCGTATGCGTTTTTTCCTGAATATATTCAGGAAAAAACGCATACGCCCTTTTTGGCCAACCAAGCAAGCATGTTAAAGAAATCTGCACTACAATGAAGTCTCACTGCCCCCCGGTCAAAAGGGCCATCTGAAAAAAGTGTAAAATCCAGAAATGCAGCACAGGCCATGGAGAACAGGGAGCCTTGTTATGCTGATGGGTGGGATGTAAATTGCCAACAGCCACTCTGGAGAAGTGTATGGTGTTTCCTGAAACACCTAAAAAACAAAGCAACGGAGCCTACGGCACTTCCACTTATGGTCCTATAGCTTAGGGAAATTAAAATCAAAAACACACAGCCACCCCAAAGTTTCAGACGGCTCTGTTTACAAGAACCTCGTCTACGGTACAAGTTAAATATCCCAGATAGTGAAAAATGGATAAAGAAGTTGTGGTACGTACGTACAATGGAATATCACTCACCAATGAAATCTATGTCATCTGGCCCGTCGTGGCATAATGAGTGGATTCAGGTACGATGATTCTAAGTGAAATAACTCACACAGAAAATGAAACATCATAAGATGTCACTAATACACGGAATGTAATCTTGGCTACACATGAACTGAATTACAAAACAGAACAGGGTCTCAAATTTAGAAAACCAACTTATGTTTGCTTAAGGGGAAAGGTGAGTTGGGGTGCTGCATAAAACCAGAGATAGAAATTAGCACAGATACCATTCCATACGTCAAATATGTAATAGTCAAGACCTACCCCTTGCTTAACCAAATGGGCTAAACACCCTATATTCAACGTCTAGGAATACACCTGACTAGAAAGAATATTCAAACCCATGGATTTATATGTCTCCATAAGAGAATCAAGCGTGTGTACAGCTGCATGAAGGCAGCAGAGAAAATCCGATAAATCCCATTATCAAAATGAATTACAATAACAAAACCGAATGACAGTGAAATAGAGAGCAATTCTTAAATAATTCATTCAGGGCTTGTGATGCAACCTGGATTTACCTCATCTACACCCAGAGCTGAGTGAGACATAAGGTTGGACACTTCAGGCTGAGAGCATTGGTGAGGTTCGATGAGCAAATGCAGACCCTTTGAAGTCATACTGCATGGTACCCATTCCATGGGTCCCAACTCTCCAGGTTTAAGCAATTCTTCCTTCAGCTAAAACATGCATGGGAAACCCACAGTATGGTGCACCGTGTGACCGGGAAACGTTTTCAAATGCATCTCAGTTTTTGTCCCCTTTTACTCGGGTTCACAATTCCAGACCCTTTACTAACACTCTCCCCACTTGGAGAGTCAGTGCCTTTAACCTCCTGTTTGGCACAGTTTGCAATTTCTGCGCAAGATGAACAGGAATAGGGAGAACCAATGAGAGACTAGCTGTAGGTGTCTGCACGGGCTAATTTAACGCTCATTTCCCACCAGGAAGAGGAATTAACCAAAGGCTCAGCATGCCGTGCCGGAACCAGATTAGGGCCTGAAGCAATCCTGCGGGTTTGCGGCCAGCTCACAAGAAAGCGATTTGAAGAAAGGAGCTCAGGGGCACTGTAATTCACAAACCTGCAGAGTTATGAATGACAGCTCTCGTCCAAAAATATATTGAAGGAAGGCTGCAAAGAGGACTTGAAAGCGGGGCAGAATTGCAGGAAAACGATTTCAGGGGGTAGACTGGAATTGCATTTAAAGCATAGGAAAAGAGGCAGAAGTCGACAATGATGCACTTGGCCAAAAAGAGCGTATGCGTTTTTTCCTGAATATATTCAGGTTAAAACGCATACGCCCTTTTTGGCCAACCAAGCAACAGTGATAAAGAAATCTCCACTACAATGAAGTCTCACTGCCCCCTAGGTTCAGATTCTCACCAGTGGGCCCACATCACCAAGGTGATGGGAACCAGGCAGGAGTGTCCCCACAGCAGTGGGGCCATATCAGTGAAAGGAGAGGAACCCAGCACACGTGGCATCAAACCAGAGGACACACATCAACAAGGGGCTGGGATTGAGGCAGGCAGGAAGAGCCTCAAAACAGAGGGCCCATAGAATAAAAATGTTGAGGAATCCGGCAAATGGAACCTCCCAGCAGGCGGCCAGGAGCAGCAAGGCTATGGGATCCAGGCCTGAGTGAACTCACACAAGAGGGCTCACATCCTGACACTGTGAGCAACCCAGCCATTGGTACTTCAGAGCAGAAGTTCCACATACCCATGAGGATTGGAACCTATCAGGAGTGTCCTGGCATCACTGGGCTCACATCAGAAATCGTGGGGAGCCCAGCAGTTAGAGCCTGACGCAAGAGGACCCTCATCACCTTGGAGAGGAGGGTACAAGAAGTCTCCAACTGCCACCAGAGGTCCGACGTCACCAAGGCAACTGGAGCAAGCCAGGCAGGAGTGACCTCACAGCAGAGGGCCTACGTCACAGAAGGGTGAGGTACCCAGCCTGGATAAGGCTCTCACCAGAGGGCACACATCACCAAGGCGATCAGAACCACGCAGGAGAAGCCTCACACCGGTGTGGCCAAATCATAGAAAAGTGAGGAAACCATAACATATGGCTTAAACCAGAGGACCCACATCAACAAGCAGCTCAGAGTGAGGCAGGCAGGAGGTGTCTCAAACAGAGGGCCCATAAAATAGAAAAGGTGAGGAATCTCACAGTTGGAACCTCCCAGCAGGCGGCAAGGAGCAGCGAGGCTATGGGATCCTGGCCGGTGTGAACTCACGACAGAGGGCACTCATCACGAAACTGTGAACAACCCAGGGGTTGGGACCACAGAGCAGAAGGCCCACATTCCCATGGGGTTGGGAACCTGTCAGGAGTGTACTTCCACCAGAGGGCACACATCAGAAAATTATGGGAGCCCAGGAGTTAGGGCCTGACGCCAGACGGCCCTCATTACCGAGAGGAGGAGACTCCCAGCAGGCACCAAATCACAACTGAGGTCCCACGTCGCCAAGGTGACGTGAACCAGCCAGGCAGGAGTGACCTCACAGCAGAGGGCCTACGCCACAGAAGTGTGAGGAAACCAGCCAGGATAAGACTCTCACCAGAGGGCACACATCACCAAGGGGATCGAATCCAGGCAGGAGTGGCCTGACACCAGTGTGGCCAAATCATAGAAAGGTGAGGAACCCAGAACATGTGGCCTAAACCAGAGGAACCACATCTCCAAGGAGCTCGGAGTTAGGCAGGTAGGACTAGTCTCACAACGCAGGGCCCATAGAATAAAATATGTGAGGAATCCAGCAGTTGGAACCTCCCAGCAGGTGGCACAGAGCACCCAGTCTATGGGATCCAGGCTGCAGTGAACTCACAGCAGAGGGCCCACATCATGAAACTTTAAGCAAACCAGCCGTTTGGACATCAGAGCAGAAGTCCCACATCCCCATGGGGATGGGAACCTGGCAGGATTGTCCTCTCACCACTTAGCACGTATCAGAAAATCTGGGTACCCAGCAGTTAGGGCCTGACACCAGAGGGTCATCATCACCAAGAGGAGAAGGCTCCCAGCACGCTCCAACTGCCGCCAGATGGCCGACGTCACCAAGGCGGGGTGTGACAGCCAGGCAGGAGTGACCTCAGGGCAGAGGGCCAACTTTATGGAACTGTGAGGAACCCAACCAGGATGAGGCTCTCACCAGAGGGCCCACATCACCAAGGGGATGGGAACCAGGCAGGAGTGTTCTCACTTCAGTGGGGCCAAATCATTGAAAGGCGAGGAACCCACCACATGTGGCCACAAACCAGAAGACCCACATCAACAAGGGGCTCAGAGTGAGGCAGGCAGGAAGTGTCTCACAACACACGGCCCATAGAAGAAAAAAGGTAAGGAATCTTGCAGTTGGAAACTCCAAGCAGTTGGCCCAGAGCACCGAGTCTATGAGATGCATGCCGGAGTGAACTCACAGCAGAGGGCCCACATCCTGACACTGTGAGCAACCCAGCCGTTGGCACCTCAGAACAGAAGGCCCAAATCCGCATGGGGATGGGAACCTGGCAGGAGTGTCATCGCACCAGTGGGCACACATCAGAAAATGTTGGGAGCCCAGCAATTAGGGCCTGACGCAATAGGGCCCTCATCACCGAAGGGAGGAGGCTCCCAGCACGCTCCAACTGCAACCAGAGGGCCCATGTGGCCAAGGCGACGTGTGCCAGCCAGGCAGGAGTGACCTCACAGCAGAGGGCCCACCTCCCAGAAGTGTGAGGAATCAAGCCAGGATGAGACTCTCCCCAGAGGGCCCAAATCAACAAGAGGATGGGAACCAGTCAGGAGTGTCCTCACACCAGTGGGGCCACATACCTAAAAGGTGAGGCAACCGGCACATGTGGCCTCAAGCCAGAGGACCTACATCACCAAGGGGCCTGGAGTGAGGCAGGCAGGAGGAGCCTCACAACACAGGGCCCAAAGTATAAAAAAGGTGCGGAATCCAGCAGTTGGAACCTCCCAGCAGTTGGCCCAGAGCACAGAGGCTATGGGATCTAGGCCTGAGTGAACTAACACCAGAGAACCAACATCACAAAACTGTGGGCAACCCAGGCGTTGGGACCACAGAGCAGAAGGCCCACATCTCCATGGGGATGGGAACCTTACAGGAGTGTCCTGGCATCACTGGGCTCACATCAGAAAACATGGGGAACCCAGCAGTTGGAGCCTGATGCAAGAGGGCACTCATCAGCTTGGAGAGGAGGGTACCCTACCCCTTGCTCAACGAGATGGACTAACAACCCTATATTCAACGCCTAGGAATACACCTCACTAGTAAGCATCTTCAAACCCATGGATTTATATGTCTCCATAAGAGAATCAAGCGTGTGTACAGCTGCATGAAGGCAGCAGAGAAAATCCGATAAATCGCATTATCAAAATGAATTAAAAAACAAAACACAATGACAGTGAAATAGAGAGCAATTCTTAAATAATTCATTCAGGGCTTGTGATGCAACCAGGATTTACCTCATCTACACCCAGAGCTGAGTGAGACATAAGGCTGCATACTTCGGAGTGATAGCATTGGTGAGGTTCGATGAGCAAATGCAGACCCTTTGAAGTCATACTGCATGGTACCCATTCCATGGGTCCCAACTCTCCAGGTTTAAGGGATTTTTCCTTCAGCTAAAACATGCATGGGAAACCCACAGTATGGTGCACCGTGTGACCGGGAAACGTTTTCAAATGCATCTCAGTTTTCGCCCCCTTTTACTCGGTTTCACAATTACAGACCCTTTAATAACACTCTCCCCACATGGAGAGTCAGTGCCTTTAACCTGCTGTTTGGCACAGTTTACAATTTCTGCGCAAGATGAACAGGAATAGGGAGAACGAATGAGAGACTAGCTGTAGGTGTCTGCACGGGCAAATATAACGCTCATTTCCCACCAGGAAGAGGAATTAACCAAACGATCAGCATGCCGTGCCGGAACCAGATTAGGGCCTGAAGCAATCCTGCGGGTTTGCGGTCAGCTCACAAGAAAGCGATTTGAAGAAAGGAGCTCAGGGGCACTGTAATTCACAAGCCTGCAGAGTTATAAATGACAGCTATCGACCAAAAATATATTGAAGGAAGGCTGAGAAGAGGACTTGAAAGCGGGGCAGAATTGCAGGAAAACGATTTCAGGGGATGGACTGGAATTGCATTTAAAGCATAGGAAAAGAGGCAGAACATCGACAATGATGCACTTGGCCAAAAAGTCGTATGCGTTTTTTCCTGAATATAACGCATACGCCCTTTTTGGCCAACCAAGCAAGCATGTTAAAGAAATCTGCACTACAATGAAGTCTCACTGCCCCCCGGTCAAAAGGGCCATCTGAAAAAAGTGTAAAATCCAGAAATGCAGCACAGGCCATGGAGAACAGGGAGCATTGTTATGCTGATGGGTGACATGTAAGTTGCCAACAGCCACTCTGGAGAAGTGTATGGTGTTTCCTGAAACAACTTAAAAACAAAGCAACGGAGCGTACGGCACTTCCACTTATGGTCCTATAGCTTAGGGAAATTAAAATCAAAAACACACAGCACCCCAAAGTTTCAGACGGCTCTGTTTACAAGAACCTCATCTACGGTACAAGTTAAATATCCCAGAAAGCGAAAAATGGATAAAGAAGTTGTGGTACGTATGTACAATGGAATATCACTCACCAATGAAATCTATGTCATCTGGCCCGTCGCGGCATAATGAGTGGATTCAGGTACGATGATTCTAAGTGAAATAAGTCACACAGAAAATGAAATATCATAAGATATCACTAATACACGGAATGTAATCTTGGCTACACATGAACTGAATTACAAAACAGAAAAGGGTCTCAAATTTAGAAAACCAACTTATGTTTGCTTAAGGGGAAAGGTGAGTTGGGGTGCTGCATAAAACCAGAGATAGAAATTAGCACAGATACCATTCCATAAGTCAAATATGTAATAGTCAAGACCTACCCGTTGCTCAACGAGATGGACTAACAACCCTATATTCAACGCCTAGGAATACACCTCACTAGTAAGAATCTTCAAACCCATGGATTTATATGTCTCCATAAGAGAATCAAGCGTGTGTACAGCTGCATGAAGACAGCAGAGAAAATCAGATAAATCGCATTATCAAAATGAATTAAAAAACAAAACACAATGACAGTGAAATAGAGAGCAATTCTTAAATAATTCATTCAGGGCTTGTGATGCAACCAGGATTTACCTCATCTACACCCAGAGCTGAGTGAGACATAAGGTTGCATACTTCGGAGTGATAGCATTGGTGTGGTTCGATGAGCAAATGCAGACCCTTTGAAGTCATACTGCATGGTACCCATTCCATGGGTACCAACTCTCCAGGTTTAAGGGATTCTTCCTTCAGCTAAAACATGCATGGGAAACGCACAGTATGGTGCACCGTGTGACCGGGAAACGTTTTCAAATGCATCTCAGTTTTCGTCACCTTTTACTCGGGATCACAATTCCAGACCATTTAATAACACTCTCCCCACTTGGAGAGTCAGTGCCTTTAACCTGCTGTTTGGCACAGTTTGCAATTTCTGCGCAAGATGAACAGGAATAGGGAGAACCAATGAGAGACTAGCTGTAGGTGTCTGCACGGGCAAATATAACGCTCATTTCCCACCAGGAAGAGGAATTAACCAAACGATCAGCATGCCGTGCCGGAACCAGATTAGGGCCTGAATCAATCCTGTGGGTTTGCGGTCAGCTCACAAGAAAGCGATTTGAAGAAAGGAGCTCAGGGGCACTGTAATTCACAAACCTGCAGAGTTATAAATGACAGCTATCGTCCAAAAATATATTGAAGGAAGGCTGAGAAGAGGACTTGAAAGCGGGGCAGAATTGCAGGAAAACGATTTCAGGGGGTGGACTGGAATTGCATTTAAAGCATAGGAAAAGAGGCAGAACTTCGACAATGATGCACTTGGCCAAAAAGGGCGTATGCGTTTTTTCCTGAATATATTCAGGAAAAAACGCATACGCCCTTTTTGGCCAACCAAGCAAGCATGATAAAGAAATCTGCACTACAGTGAAGTCTCACTGCTCCACGGTCAAAAGGGCCATCTGAAAAAAGTTTAAATCCAGAAATGCAGCACAGGCCATGGAGAACAGGGAGCCTTGTTATGCTGATGGGTGGGATGTAAATTGCCAACAGCCACTCTGGAGAAGTGTATGGTGTTTCCTGAAACACCTAAAAAACAAAGCAACGGAGCCTACGGCACTTCCACTTATGGTCCTATAGCTTAGGGAAATTAAAATCAAAAACACAGAGCACCCCAAAGTTTCAGACGGCTCCGTTTACAAGAACCTCGTCTACGGTACAAGTTAAATATCCCAGAAAGCGAAAAATGGATAAAGAAGTTGTGGTACGTACGTACAATGGAATATCATTCACCAATGAAATCTATGTCATCAGAACCGTCGCGGCATAATGAGTGGATTCAGGTACGATGATTCTAAGTGAAAAAATTCACACAGAAAATGAAACATCATAAGATATCACTAATACACGGAATGTAATCTTGGCTACACATGAACTGAATTACAAAACAGAACAGGGTCTCAAATTTAGAAAACCAACTTATGTTTGCTTAAGAGGAAACGTGAGTTGGGGTGCTGCATAAAACCAGAGATAGAAATTAGCACAGATACCATTCCATAAGTCAAATATGTAATAGTCAAGACCTACCCCTTGCTCAACGAAATGGGCTAAACACCCTATATTAAACGCCTAGGAATACACCTCACTAGTAAGAATCTTCAAACCCATGGATTTATATGTCTCCATAAGAGAGTCAAGCGTGTGTACAGCTGCATGAGGGCAGCAGAGAAAATCCGATAAATTCCATTATCAAAATGAATTAAAAAACAAAACACAATGACAGTGAAATAGAGAGCAATTCTTAAATAATTCATTCAGGGCTTGTGATGCAACCTGGATTTACCTCATCTACACCCAGAGCTGAGTGAGACATAAGGTTGGACTCTTCGGGCTGATAGCATTGGTGAGGTTCGATGAGCAAATGCAGACCATTTGAAGTCATACTGCATGGTACCCATTCCATGGGTCCCCACTCTCCAGGTTTAAGCAATTCTTCCTTCAGCTAAAACATGCATGTGAAACCCACAGTATGGTGCACCGTGTGACCGGGAAACGTTTTCAAATGCATCTCAGTTTTCGTCCCCTTTTACTCGGGTTCGCAATTCCAGACCTTTTACTAACACTCTCCCCACTTGGAGAGTCAGTGCCTTTAACCTGCTGTTTGGCACAGTTTGCAATTTCTGCGCAAGATGAACAGCAATAGGGAGAACCAATGAGAGACTAGCTGTAGGTGTCTGCATGGGCAAATTTAACGCACATTTCCCACCAGGAAGAGGAATTAACCAAACGATCAGCATGCCGTGCCAGAACAAGATTAGGGCCTGAATCAATCCTGTGGGTTTGCGGCCAGCTCACAAGAAAGCGATTTGAAGAAAGGAGCTCAGGGGCACTGTAATTCACAAACCTGTAGAGTTATAAATGACAGCTATCGTCCAAAAATATATTGAAGGAAGGCTGCGAAGAGGACTTGAAAGCGGAGCAGAATTGCAGGAAAACGATTTCAGGGGGTAGACTGGAATTGCATTTAAAACATAGGAAAAGAGGCAGAACTTCGACAATGATGCACTTGGCCAAAAAGGGCGTATGCGTTTTTTCCTGAATATATTCAGGAAAAAACGCATACGCCCTTTTTGGCCAACCAAGCAAGCATGTTAAAGAAATCTGCACTACAGTGAAGTCTCACTGCCCCCCAGTCAAAAGGGCCATCTGAAAAAAGTGTAAAATCCACAAATGCAGCACAGGCCATGGAGAACAGGGAGCCTTGTTATGCTGATGGGTGGGATGTAAATTGCCAACAGCCACTCTGGAGAAGTGTATGGTGTTTCCTGAAACACCTTAAACACAAAGCAACGGAGCCTACGGCACTTCCACTTATGGTCCTATAGCTTAGGGAAATTAAAATCAAAAACACACAGCACCCCAAAGTTTCAGACGGCTCTGTTTACAAGAACCTCATCTACGGTACAAGTTAAATTTCCCAGAAAGCGAAAAATGGATAAAGAAGTCGTGGTACGTACGTACAATGGAATATCACTCACCAATGAAATCTATGTCATCAGGCCCTTCGCGGCATAATGAGTGGATTCAGGTACGATGATTCTAAGAGAAATAAATCACACAGAAAATGAAACATCATAAGATATCACTAATACACGGAATGTAATCTTGGCTACACATGAACTGAATTACAAAACAGAACAGGGTCTCAAATTTAGAAAACCAACTTATGTTTGCTTAAGGGGAAACGTGAGTTTGGGTGCTGCATAAAACCAGAGATAGAAATTAGCACAGATACCATTCCATAAGTCAAATATGTAATAGTCAAGACCTACCCCTTGCTCAACGAAATGGGCTAAACACCCTATATTAAACCCCTAGGAATACACCTCATTAGTAAGAATCTTCAAACCCATGGATTTATATGTCTCCGTAAGAGAGTCAAGCGTGTGTACAGCTGCATGAAGGCAGCAGAGAAAATCCGATAAATCGCATTATCAAATTGAATTAAAAAACAAAACACAATGACAGTGAAATAGAGAGCAATTCTTAAATAATTCATTCAGGGCTTGTGATGCAACCAGGATTTACCTCATCTACACCCAGAGCTGAGTGAGACATAAGGTTGGACTCTTCGGGCTGATAGCATTGGTGAGGTTCGATGAGCAAATGCAGACCATTTGAAGTCATACTGCATGGTACCCATTCCATGGGTCCCAACTCTCCAGGTTTAAGTGATTTTTCCTTCAGCTAAAGCATGCATGGGAAACCCACAGTATGGTGCACCATGTGACCGGGAAACGTTTTCAAATGCATCTCAGTTTTTGTCCCCTTTTACTGGGGTTCACAATTCCAGACCCTTTAATAACACTCTCCCCACTTGGAGAGTCAGTGCCTTTAACCTCCTGTTTGGCACAGTTTGCAATTTCTGCGCAAGATGAACAGGAATAGGGAGAACCAATGAGAGACTAGCTGTAGGTGTCTGCACGGGCAAATATAACGCTCATTTCCCACCAGGAAGTGGAATTAACCAAACGATCAGCATGCCGTGCCGGAACCAGATTAGGGCCTGAATCAATCCTGCGGGTTTGCGGTCAGCTCACAAGAAAGCGATTTGAAGAAAGGAGCTCAGGGGCACTGTAATTCACAAACCTGCAGAGTTATAAATGACAGCTATCGTCCAAAAATATATTGAAGGAAGGCTGAGAAGAGGACTTGAAAGCAGGGCAGAATTGCAGGAAAACGATTTCAGGGGGTGGACTGGAATTGCATTTAAAGCATAGGAAAAGAGGCAGAACGTCGACAATGATGCACTTGGCCAAAAAGGGCGTATGCGTTTTTTCCTGAATATATTCAGGAAAAAACGCATACGGACTTTTTGGCAAACCAAGCAAGCATGTTAAAGAAATCTGCACTACAATGAAGTCTCACTGCCCCCCGGTCAAAAGGGCCATCTGAAAAAAGTGTAAAATCCAGAAATGCAGCACAGGCCATGGAGAACAGGGAGCCTGGTTATGCTGATAGGTGGGATGTAAATTGCCAAGAGCCACTCTGGAGAAGTGTATGGTGTTTCCTGAAACACCTAAAGAACAAAGCAACGGAGCCTACGGCACTTCCACTTATGGTCCTATAGCTTAGGGAAATTAAAATCAAAAACACACAGCCACCCCAATGTTTCAGACGGCTCTGTTTACAAGAACCTCGTCTACGGTACAAGTTAAATATCCCAGAAAGCGAAAAATGGATAAAGAAGTTGTGGTACGTACGTACAATGGAATATCACTCACCAATGAAGTCTATATCATCTGGCCCATCGTGGCGTAGTAAGTGGTTCAGGTACGATGATTCTAAGTAAAATAAGTCACACAGAAAATGAAACATCATAAGATATCACTAATACACCGAATGTAATCTTGGCTACACATGAACTGAATTACAAAACAGAACAGGGTCTCAAATTTAGAAAACCAACTTATGTTTGCTTAAGGGGAAAGGTGAGTTGGGGTGCTGCATAAAACCAGAGATAGAAATTAGCACAGATACCATTCCATACGTCAAATATGTAATAGTCAAGACCTACCCCTTGCTCAACGAAATGGGCTAAACACCCTATATTCAACGCCTAGGAATACACCTGACTAGTAAGAATCTTCAAACACATGGATTTATATGTCTCCATAAGAGAATCAAGCGTGTGTACAGCTGCAAGAAGGCAGCAGAGAAAATCCGATAAATCCTATTTTCAAAATGAATTACAAAAACAAAACACAATGACAGTGAAATAGAGAGCAATTCTTAAATAATTCATTCAGGGCTTGTGATGCAACATGGATTTACCTCATCTACACCCAGACCTGAGTGAGACATAAGGTTGGACACTTCGGGCTGATAGCATTGGTGAGGTTCGATGAGCAAATGCAGACCTTTTGAAGTTATACTGCATGGTACCCATTCCATGGGTCCCAAGTCTCCAGGTTTAAGCGATTCTTCCTTCAGCTAAAACATGCATGGGAAACCCACAGTATGGTGCACCGTGTGACCGGGAAACGTTTTCAAATGCATCTCAGTTTTCGTCCCCTTTTACTCGGGTTCACAATTCCAGACCCTTTACTAACACTCTCCCCAGTAGGAGAGTCAGTGCCTTTAACCTCCTGTTTGGCACAGTTTGCAATTTCTGCGCAAGATGAACAGGAATAGGGAGAACCAATGAGAGACTAGCTGTAGGTGTCTGCACGGGCAACTTTAACACTCATTTCCCACCAGGAAGTGAAACTAACCAAACGTTCGTCATGCAATGACGGAAACAGATTAGGGCCTGAAGCAATCCTGTGGGTTTACGGCCAACTCACAAGAAAGCGATTTGAAGAAAGGAGCTCAGGGGCACTGTAATTCACAAACTGCAGAGTTATAAATGACAGCTATCGTCCAAAATTATATTGAAGGAAGCCTGCGAAGACGACTTGAAAGCGGGGCAGAATTGCAGGAAAACGATTTCAGGGGGTAGACAGGAATTGCATTTAAAGCATAGGAAAAGAGGCAGAACCTTGACAACGATGCACTTGGCCAAAATGGGCATATGCGTTTCTCCTGAATATATTCAGGAAAAAATGCATATGCACTTTTTGGCCAACCTAGCATGCACGTTAAAGAAATCTGCACTACAATGAATCTCACTGCCCCCCAGTCAAAAGGGCCATCTGAAAAATGTGTAAAATCCAAAAAGTCAGCACAGGCCATGGAGAACATGGAGCCTTGTTATGCTGATGGGCGGGATGTAAATTGCCAACAGCCGCTCTGGAGAAGTGTATGGTGTTTCCTGAAACACCTAAAAAACAAAGTAACGGTGCGTACGGCACTACCACTTATGGTCCTATACCTTAGGGAAATTAAAATCAAAAACACACAGCCACCCCAAAGTTTTGGACGGCACTGTTTACAAGAAACTCGTCTACGGTACAAGTTAAATATCCCAGAATGCAAAAATGGATAAAGAAGTTGTGGTGCGTACGTACAATGTAATATCACGCAGCAATGAAATCTATGTCATCAGGCCCATAGCGGCATAATGAGTGGATTCAGGTAGGAGGATTCTAAGTGAAATAAGTCACACAGAAAAAGAAACATCATAAGGTATCACTAATACACGGAATGTAAACTTGGCTACACATGAACTGAATTACAAAACAGAACAGGGTCTCAAATTTAGAAAACCAACTTATGCTTGCTTATGGGGAAAGGTGAGTTGGGGTGCTGCATAAAACCAGAGATTGAAATTAACACAGATACCGTTCCATAGGCCAAATATATAATAGAGAAGACCTACTCCTTGCTCAACGAAATGGACTCAACACCCCATATTCAACGCCTGGGAATATACCTGACAAGTAAGAATCTTAAAACCCATGGATTTATATGTCTCCATAAGGAAATCAAGCGTGTGTACAGCGGCCTAAACGCAGCAGTGAAAATCCGATAAATCCCATTACCAAAATAAATTTCAGAAACAAAACACAATGACAGTGAAATAGAGAGCAATTCTTACATAATTCATTCAGGGCTTGTGATGCAACCTTGATTTCCACATCTACACCCAGAGCTGGGTGAGACATAAGGCTGGACACTTCGGGCTGATAGCATTGGTGAGGTTCGGTGAGCAAACGCAGGCCCTTTGGAGTCATACTGCATGGTACCCATTCCATGGGTCCCAACTCTCCAGGTTTAAGGGATTCTTCCTTCAGCTAAAACATGCATGGGAAACCCAGAGTATGGTCCACCGTGTGATTGGGAAACGTTTTCAAAAGCATCTTTGTTTTCGTCCCCTGGTACTCGGGGTCACCGTTCCTGACGCCTTACTAACACTCTCCCCACTTGGAGACTCAGTGCCTTTAACCTCCTGTTTGGCACAGTTTGCAATTTCTGCGCAAGATGATCAGGAATAAGGAGAACCAATGAGAGACTAGCTGTAGGTGTCTGCACGGGCAAATGGAATGCTCATTTCCCACCAGGAAGAGGAATTAACCAAAGGCTCAGCGTGCCTTCTGGAAAAAGATTAGGGCCTGAAGCAATCCTGCGGTTTTGCGGCCAGCTCACATGAAAGCGAGTTGAAGAAAGGAGCTCAGGGGCACTGTAATTCACAAACCTGCAGAGTTATGAATGAGAGCTATCGTCCAAAAATATATTGAAGTTAGTCTTCGAAGAGGACTTGAAAGCGGGGCAGAATTTCAGGAAAACGATTTCAGGGGGTAGACTGGAATTGCACTTAAAGCATAGGAAAAGAGGCAGAATATCAACAATGATGCACTTGGCCAAAAAGGTCGTATGCGTTCTTTTCCTGAATATATTCAGGAAAAAACGCATACGCACTTTTTGGCCAACCAAGCAAGCGTGTAAAGGAAATCTGCACTACAATGAAGTCTCACTGCCCCCCGGTGAAAAGGGCCGTCTGAAAAATGTGTAAAATCCAGAAAGGCAGGACAGGGCATGGAGAACAGGGAGCCTTGTTATGCTGATGGGCGGGATGTAAATTGCCAACAGCCACTCTGGAGAAGTGTATGGTGTTTCCTGAAACACGTAGGAAACAAAGAAACACAGCCTATGGCACTTCCACTTATGGTCGTATAGCTTAGGGAAATTAAAATCAAACACACACAGCCACCCCAAATTTTGGGACGGCTCTGTTTACAAGAACCTCGTCTACGATGCAAGTTAAATATCCGAGAAAGCAAAAAATGAATAAAGAAGTTGTTGTACGTACGTAAATGGAATATCACACAGCAATGAAATCTACGTCATCAGGCCCATAGCGGAATAATGAGTGGATTCAGGTACGATGATTCTACGAGAAATAAGTCACACAGAAAAACAAACATCATAAGATATCACTAATACACGGAATGTAAACTTGGCTACACATGAACTGAATTACAAAACAGAACAGGGTCTCAAATTTAGAAAACCAACTTATGCTTGCTTATGGGGAAAGGTGTGTTGGGGTTCTGCATAAAACCAGAGATTGAAATTAGCACAGATACCGTTCCATAAGCCAAATATATAATAGAAAAGACCTACGCCTTGCTCAACGAAATGGACTCAACACCCCATATTCAACGCCTTGGAATATACCTGAGAAGTAAGAATCTTAAAACCCATGGATTTATATGTCTCCATAAGGAAATCAAGCGTGTGTACAGCGGCCTAAACGCAGCAGTGAAAATCCGATAAATCCCATTATCAAAATAAATTTCAAAACAAAACACAATGACAGTGAAATAGAGAGCAATTCTTAAATAATTCATTCAGGGCTTGTGATGCAATCTGGATTTACCACATCTACAACCAGACCTGGGTGAGACATAAGGCTGGACACTTCGAGCTCATAGCATTGGTGAGGTTCGGTGAGCAAATGCAGACCCTTTGAAGTCATACTGTATGGCACCCATTCCATGGGTCCCAACTCTGCAGGTTTAAGGGATTCTTCCTTCAACTAAACCATGCATGGCAAACCCAGAGTAAGGTCCACCGTGTGATTGGGAAACGTTTGGAAATGCATCTCAGTTTTCGTCCCCTGGTACTCGGGTTCACCATTCCAGACGCTTTACTAACACTCTCCCCACTTGGAGAGTCAGTGCCTTTAACCTCCTCTTTGGCACAGTTTGCAATTTCTGCGCAAGATGAACAGGAATAGGGAGAACCAATGAGAGACTAGCTGTAAGTGTCTGCACGGGCAAATGGAACACTCATTTCCCACCAGGATGAGGAATTAACCAAAGGCTCAGCGTGCCCTGCCTGAAACAGATTAGGGCCTGAAGCAATCCTGCGGTTTTGTGGCCAGCTCACAAGAAAGCGAGTTGAAGAAAGGAGCTCAGGGGCACTGTAATTCACAAACCTGCAGAGTTATGAATGACAGCTATCGTCCAAAAATGTACTGAAGTAAGTCTTCGAAGAGGACTTGAAAGCGGGGCAGAATTGCAGGAAAACGATTTCAGGGGGTAGACAGGAAATCCACCTAAAGCTTAGGAAAATAGCAGAATGTCGAAAATGTTGCACTTGGCCAAAAAGGGCGTATGCGTTTTTTCCTGAATATATTCAGGAATAAACGCATACGCACTTTTTGGCCAACCAAGCAAGCGTGTAAAGAAATCTGCTCTACAATGAAGTCTCATTGACCCCCGGTCAAAAGGGCGATCTGAAAAAAGTATAAAAATCAGAAAAGCAGGACAGGCCATGGAGAAAAGGGAGCCTTGTTATGCAGATGGGCGGGACGTAAATTGCCAACATCCAAACTGGAGAAGTGTATGCCGTTTCCTGAAACACATAGGAAACAAAGCAACGCAGCCTATGGCACTTCCACTTATGGTCCTGTAGCTTAGGGAAAGTAAAATCAAAAACACACAGCCAACCCAAAATTTCATACGACTCTGTATACAAGAACCTCGTCTATGGTACAAGTTAAATATCCCAGAAAGCGAAAAATGGATAAAGAAGTTGTGGTACGTACGTACAATGTAATATCACACAGCAATGAAATCTACGTCATCAGGCCCATAGCGGCATAATGAGTGGATTCAGGTAGGACGATTCTACGAGAAATAAGTCACACAGAAAAAGAAACATCATAAGATATCACTAATACACGGAATGTAAACTTGGCTACACATGAACTGAATTACAAAACAGAACAGGGTCTCAAATTTAGAAAATCAACTTATGCTTGCTTAAGGGGAAAGGTGTGTTGGGGTGCTGCATAAAACCAGAGATTGAAATTAGCACAGATACCGTTCCATAAGCCAAATATATAATAGAAAAGACCTACTCCTTGCTCAACGAAATGGACTCGACACCACATATTCAACACCTGGGAATATACCTGAGAAGTAAGAATCTTCAAACCCATGGATTTATATGTCTCCATAAGAGAATCTAGCGTGTGGACAGCTGCATGAATGCAGCAGAGAAAATCCGATAAATCCCATTATCAAAATGAATTACAAAAACAAAACACAAGGACAGTGAAATAGAGAGCAATTCTTAAATAATTCATTCAGGGCTTGTGATGCAACCTGGATTTACCACATCTACACCCAGAGCTGAGTGAGACATAAGGTTGGGCACTTCGGGCTGATAGCATTGGTGAGGTTCGATGAGCAAATGCAGACCCTTTGAAGTCATACTGCATGGTACCCGTGCCATGGGTCCCAACTCTCCAGGTTTAAGGGATTCTTCCTTCAGCTAAAACATGCATTGGAAACCCACAGTACGGTGCACCGTGTGACCGGGAAACGTTTTAAATGTATCTCAGTTTTCGTCCCATTTTACTCGGGTTCACCATTCCAGACCCTTTACTCACACTGTCCCCACATGGAGAGTCAGTGCCTTTAACCTCCTGTTTGGCACAGTTTGCAATTTCTGCGCAACATGAACAGGAATAGGGAGAACCAATGAGAGACTAGCTGTAGGTGTCTGCACGGGCAAATTTAACGCTCATTTCCCACCAGGAAGAGGAATTAACCACAGGCTCAGCATGCCATGCCGGAACCAGATTAGGGCCTGAAGTAATCCTGCGGGTTTGCGGCCAGCTCACAAGATAGCGAGTTGAAGAAAGGAGCTCAGGGGCACTGTAACTCACAAACATGCAGAGTTATAAATGACAGCTATCGTCCAAAAAAATATTGAAGGAAGGCTGCGAAGAGGACTTGAAAGTGGGGCAGAATTGCAGGAAAACGATTTCAGGGGGTAGACGGGAATTGCATTTAAAGCATAGGAAAAGAGGCAGAACGTCGACAATGATGCTCTTGGCCAAAAAGGGCGTATGCGTTTTTTCCTGAATATATTCAGGAAAAAACGCATACGCCCTTTTTGGCCAACCAAGCAAGCATGTTAAAGAAATCTGCACTACAATGAAGTCTCACTGCCCCCCGGTCAAAAGGGCCATCTGAAAAAAGTGTAAAATCCAGAAAGGCAGCACAGGCCATGGAGAACAGGGAGCCTTGTTATGCTGATGGGCGGGATGTAAATTGCCAACAGCCACACTGGAGAAGTGTATGGTGTTTCCCGGAACACCATAAAAACAAAGCAACGGAGCCTACGGCACTTCCACTTATGGTCCTATAGCTTAGGGAAATTAAAATCAAAAACACACAGCCACCCCAAAGTGTCGGACGGCTCTGTTTACAAGAACCTCATCTACGGTACAAGTTAAATATCCCAGAATGTGAAAAATGGATAAAGAAGCTGTGGTACGTACGTACAATGGAATATCACTCAGCAATGAAATCTAAGTCATCAGGCCCGTCGCGGCACAATGCATGGATTCAGGTACGATGATTCTAAGTGAAATAAGTCACACAGAAAATGAAACATCATAAGATATCACTAATACACTGAATGTAAACGTGGCTACACATGAACTGAATTACAAAACAGAACAGGGTCTCAAATTTAGAAAACCAACTTATGCTTGCTTAAGGGGAAAGGTGAGTTGGGGTGCTGCATAAAACCAGAGATAGAAATTAGCACAGATACCTTTCCATAAGCCAAATATGTAATACTCAAGACCTACCCCTTGCTCAACGAAATGGACTAAACACCCCATATTCAACGCCTAGGAATACACCTGACTAGTAAGAATCTTCAAACCCATGGATTTATATGTCTCCGTAAGAGAATGAAGCGTGTGTACAGTGTCATGAATGCGGCAGAGAATATCTGATAAATCCCATTATCAAAATGAATTACAAAAACAAAACACTAGGACAGTGAAATAGAGAGCAATTCTTAAATAATTCATTCACGGCTTGTGATGCAACCTGGATTTACCACATCTACACCCAGAGCTGAATGAGACATAATGTTGGGCACTTCGGGCTGATAGCATTGGTGTGGTTCGATGAGCAAATGCAGACCGTTTGAAGTCATACTCTATGGTACCCTTTCCATGGGTCCCAAATCTCCAGGGTTAAGGGATTCTTCCTTCAGCTAAAACATGCATGGGAAACCCACAGTATGGTGCACCGTGTGACCGGGAAACATTTTCAAATGCATCTCAGATTTCGTCCCCTTTTACTCGGGTTCACCATTCCAGAACCTTTACTAACACTCTCCCCACTTGGAGAGTCAGTGCCTTTAAACTCCTGTTTGGCACAGTTTGCAATTTCTGCGCAAGATGAACAGGAATAGGGAGAACCAATGAGAGACTAGCTGTAGGTGTCTGCACGGGCAAAGGGAACGCTCATTTCCCACCAGGAAGAGGAATTAACGAAAGGCTCAGCATGCCATGCCGGAACCAGATTAGGGCCTAAAGCAATCCTGCGGGTTTGCGGCCAGCTCACAAGAAAGTGAGTTGAAGAAAGGAGCTCAGGGACACTGTAATTCACAAACCTGCAGAGTTATAAATGACAGCTACCGTCCAAAAATATATTGAAGTAAGTCTTGGAACAGGACTTGAAAACGGGGTAGAATTGCAGGAAAACGATTTCAGGGGGTAGACTGGAATTGCATTTAAAGCATAGGAAAAGAGGCAGAACCTTGACAACGATGCACTTGGCCAAAATGGCATATGCGTTTCTCCTGAATATATTCAGGAAAAAATGCATATGCACTTTTTGGCCAACCTAGCATGCACGTTAAAGAAATCTGCACTACAATGAAGTCTCACTGCCCCCCAGTCAAAAGGGCCATCTGAAAAAAGTGTAAAATCCAAAAAGTCAGCACAGGCCATGGAGAACATGGAGCCTTGTTATGCTGATGGGCGGGATGTAAATTGCCAACAGCCGCTCTGGAGAAGTGTATGGTGTTTCCTGAAACACCTAAAAAACAAAGTAACGGTGCGTACGGCACTACCAATTATGGTCCTATACCTTAGGGAAATTAAAATCAAAAACACACAGCCACCCCAAAGTTTTGGACGGCACTGTTTACAAGAACCTCGTCTACGGTACAAGTTAAATATCCCAGAATGCAAAAATGGATAAAGAAGTTGTGGTACGTACGTACAATGTAATATCACTCAGCAATGAAATCTATGTCATCAGGCCCATAGCGGCATAATGAGTGGATTCAGGTAGGAGGATTCTAAGTGAAATAAGTCACACAGAAAAAGAAACATCATAAGGTATCACTAATACACGGAATGTAAACTTGGCTACACATGAACTGAATTACAAAACAGAACAGGGTCTCAAATTTAGAAAACCAACTTATGCTTGCTTATGGGGAAAGGTGAGTTGGGGTGCTGCATAAAACCAGAGATTGAAATTAACACAGATACCGTTCCATAGGCCAAATATATAATAGAGAAGACCTACTCCTTGCTCAACGAAATGGACTCAACACCCCATATTCAACGCCTGGGAATATACCTGACAAGTAAGAATCTTAAAACCCATGGATTTATATGTCTCCATAAGGAAATCAAGCGTGTGTACAGAGGCCTAAACGCAGCAGTGAAAATCCGATAAATCCCATTACCAAAATAAATTTCAAAAACAAAACACAATGACAGTGAAATAGAGAGCAATTCTTACATAATTCATTCAGGGCTTGTGATGCAACCTTGATTTCCACATCTACACCCAGAGCTGGGTGAGACATAAGGCTGGACACTTCGGGCTGATAGCATTGGTGAGGTTCAGTGAGCAAACGCAGGCCCTTTGGAGTCATACTGCATGGTACCCATTCCATGGGTCCCAACTCTCCAGGTTTAAGGGATTCTTCCTTCAGCTAAAACATGCATGGGAAACCCAGAGTATGGTCCACCGTGTGATTGGGAAACGTTTTCAAAAGCATCTTAGTTTTCGACCCCTGGTACTCGGGGTCACCGTTCCTGACGCCTTACTAACACTCTCCCCACTTGGAGACTCAGTGCCTTTAACCTCCTGTTTGGCACAGTTTGCAATTTCTGCGCAAGATGATCAGGAATAAGGAGAACCAATGAGAGACTAGCTGTAGGTGTCTGCACGGGCAAATGGAACGCTCATTTCCCACCAGGAAGAGGAATTAACCAAAGGCTCAGCGTGCCTGCTGGAAAAAGATTAGGGCCTGAAGCAATCCTGCGGTTTTGCGGCCAGCTCACAAGAAAGCAAGTTGAAGAAAGGAGCTCAGGGGCACTGTAATTCACAAACCTGCAGAGTTATGAATGACAGCTATCGTCCAAAAATGTACTGAAGTATGTCTTCGAAGAGGACTTGAAAGCGGGGCAGAATTGCAGGAAAACGATTTCAGGGGGTAGACAGGAAATCCACCTAAAGCTTAGGAAAATAGCAGAATGTCGAAAATGATGCACTTGGCCAAAAAGGGCGTATGCGTTTTTTCCTGAATATATTCAGGAATAAACGCATACGCACTTTTTGGCCAACCAAGCAAGCGTGTAAAGAAATCTGCACTACAATGAAGTCTCATTGACCCCCGGTCAAAAGGGCGATCTGAAAAAAGTGTAAAAATCAGAAAAGCAGGAGAGGCCATGGAGAAAAGGGAGCCTTGTTATGCAGATGGGCGGGACATAAATAGCCAACAGCCAAACTGGAGAAGTGTATGGCATTTCCTGAAACACATAGGAAACAAAGCAACGCAGCCTATGGCACTTCCACTTATGGTCCTGTAGCTTAGGGAAAGTAAAATCAAAAACACACAGCCAACCCAAAATTTCAGACGACTCTGTATACAAGAACCTCGTCTATGGTACAAGTTAAATATCCCAGAAAGCGAAAAATGGATAAAGAAGTTGTGGTACGTACGTACAATGTAATATCACACAGCAATGAAATCTACGTCATCAGGCCCATAGCGGCATAATGAGTGGATTCAGGTAGGACGATTCTACGAGAAATAAGTCACACAGAAAAAGAAACATCATAAGATATCACTAATACACGGAATGTAAATTGGCTACACATGAACTGAATTACAAAACAGAACAGGGTCTCAAATTTAGAAAATCAACTTATGCTTGCTTAAGGGGAAAGGTGTGTTGGGGTGCTGCATAAAACCAGAGATTGAAATTAGCACAGATACCGTTCCATAAGCCAAATATGTAATAGTCAAGACCTACCTCTTTCTCAATGAAATGGACTAAACACCCCATATTCAAAGCCTAGGAATACACCTGACTAGTAAGAATCTTCAAACCCATGGATTTATATGTCTCCATAAGAGAATCAAGCGTGTGCACAGCTGCATGAATGCAGCAGAGAAAATCCGATAAATCCCATTATCAAAATGAATTACAAAAATAAAACACAAGGACAGTGAAATAGAGAGGAATTCTTAAATAATTCATTCAGGGCTTGTGATGCAACTTGGATTTACCTCATCTACACCCAGAGCTGAGTGAGACATAAGGTTGGACACTTCGGGCTGATAGCATTGGTGAGGTTCGATGAGCAAATGCAGACCCTTTGAAGTCATACTGCACCGTACCCATTACATGGGTCCCAACTCTCCAGGTTTAAGCGAATCTTCCTTCAGCTAAAACATGCATGGTAACCCACAGTATGGTGCACCGTGTGACCGCGAATCGTTTTCAAATGCATCTCAGTTTCCGTCCCCTTTTACACGTGTTCACAATTCCAGACCCTTTACTAACACTCTCCCCACTTGGAGAGTCACTACCTTTAACCTCCTGTTTGGCACAGTTTGCAATTTCTGCGCAAGATGAACAGGAATAGGGAGAACAAATGAGAGACTATCTGTAGGTGTCCTCACGGGCAAATTTACCGCTCATTTCCCACCAGGAAGTGGAATTAACCAAACGCTCAGAATGCCATGCTGGAACCAGATTAGGGCCTGAAGCAATCCTGCGGGTTTGCGGCCAGCTCACAAGAAAGCGATTTGAAGAAAGGAGCTCAGGGGCACTGTAATTCACAAACCTGCAGAGTTATAAATGACAGCTATCGTTCAAAAATATATTGAAGGAAGGCTGCGAAGAGGACTTGAAAGCGGGGCAGAATTGCAGGAAAACGATTTCAGGGGGTAGACTGGAATTGCATTTAAAGCATAGGAAAAGAGGCAGAACGTCGACAGTGATGCACTTGGCCAAAAAGGGCGTATGCGTCTTTTCCTGAATATATTCAGGAAAAAACGCATACGCCCTTTTTGGCCAACCAAGCAAGCATGTTAACGAAATCTGCACTACAGTGAAGTCTCACTGCCCCCCGGTCAAAAGGGCCATCCGAAAAAAGTGTAAAATCCAGAAAGGCAGCACAGGCCATGGAGAACAGGGAGCCTTGTTATGCTGATAGGTGGGATGTAAATTGCCAAGAGCCAATCTGGAGAAGTGTATGGTGTTTCCTCAAACACCTAAAAAACAAAGCAACGGAGCCTACGGCACTTCCACTTATGGTCCTATAGCTTAGGGAAATTAAAATCAGACACACACAGCCACCCCAAAGTTTCGGATGGCTCTGTTTACAAGAACCTCGTCTACGGTACAAGTTAAATATCGCAGAAAGCAAAAAATGGATAAAGAAGTTGTGGTACGTATGTACAATGGAATATCACTCTCCAATGAAATGTATGTCATCAGGCCCGTCGCGGCATAATGAGTGGATTCAGGTACGATCATTCTAAGTGAAATAAGTCACACAGAAAGTGAAATATCATAAGATATCACTAATACACGGAATGTAATCGTGGCTACACATGAACTGAATTACAAAACAGAACAGGGTCTCAAATTTAGAAAACCAACTTATGTTTGCTTAAGGGGAAAGGTGAGTTGGGGTGCTGCATAAAACCAGAGATAGAAATTCGCACAGATACCATTCCATAAGTCAAATATGTAATAGTCAAGACCTACCCCTTGCTCAACGAAATGGACTAACAACCTTATATTCAATGCTTAGGATTACACCTGACTAGTAAGAATCTTCAAACCCATGGATTTATATGTCTCCATAAGAGAATCAAGCGTGTGTACAGCTGCATGAATGCAGCAGAGAAAATCCGATAAATCCCATTATCAAAATGAATTACAAAAACAAAACACAATGACAGTGAAATAGAGAGCAATTCTTAAATAATTCATTCAGGGCTTGTGATGCAACCTGGATTTACCTCATCTACACCCAGAGCTGAGTGAGACATAAGGTTGGACCCTTCGCGCTGATAGCATTGGTGAGGTTCGATGAGCAAATGCAGACCCTTTGAAGTCATAATGCATGGTACCCATTCCATGGGTCCCAACTCTCCAGGTTTAAGGGATATTTCCTTCAGCTAAAACATGCATGGGAAACCCACACTATGGTGCACCGTGTGACCGGGAAACGTTTTCAAATGCATCTCAGTTTTCGTCCCCTTTTACTCGGGTTCACAATTCAAGACCCTTTACTAACACTCCCCTACTTGGAGAGTCAGTGCATTTAACCTCCTGTTTGGCGCAGTTTGCAATTTCTGCGCAAGATGAACAGGAATAGGGAGAACCAATGAGCGACTAGCTGTAGGTGTCTGCACGGGCAAATTTAACGCTGATTTCCCACCAGGAAGAGGAATTAACCAAAGGCTCAGCGTGCCGTGCCAGAACCAGATTAGGGCCTGAAGAAATCCTGCGGGTTTGCAGACAGCTCACAAGAAAGTGATTTGAAGAAAGGAGCTCAGGGGCAATGTAATTCACAAACCTGCAGGGTTATAAATGACAGCTATCTTCCAAAAATATATTGAAGGAAGGCTGCGAAGAGGGCTTGAAAGCGGGGCAGACTTTCAGGAAAACGATTTCAGGGGGTTGACTGGAATTGCATTTAAAGCATAGGAAAAGAGGCAGAACGTCGACAATGATGCACTTGGCCAAAAAGGGTGTATGCGTTTTTTCCTGAATATATTCAGGAAAAAACGCATACGCACTTTTTGGGCAACCAAGCAAGCATGTTAAAGAAATCTGCACTACAGTGAAGTCTCACGGCCCCCCGGTCAAAAGGGCCATCTGAAAAAAGTGTAAAATCCAGAAAGGCAGCACAGGCCATGGAGAACAGGGAGCCTTGTTATGCTAATGGGCGGGATGTAAATTGCCAAGAGCCACTCTGGAGAAGTGTATGGTGTTTCCTCAGACACCTAAAAAACAAAGCAACGGAGCCTACGGCACTTCCACTTATGGTCCTATAGCTTAGGGAAATTAAAATCAGAAACGCACAGCCACCCCAAAGTTTCAGACGGCTCTGTTTACAAGAACCTCGTCTACGGTACAAGTTAAATATCGCTGAACGCAAAAAATGGATAAAGAAGTTGTGGTACATACGTACAATGGAATATCACTCAGCAATGAAATTTATGTCATCAGGCCCTCGTGCCATAATGAGTGGATTCAGCTTTGATGATTCTAAGTGAAATAATTCACACAGAAAAAGAAACATCATAAGATATCACTAATACACGGAATGTAATCTTGGCTACACATGAACTGAATTTCAAAACAGAACAGGTTCTCAAATTTAGAAAACCAACTTATGTTTGCTTAAGGGGAAAGGTGAGTTGGGGTGCTGCATAAAACCAGAGATAGAAATTAGCACAGATACCATTCCATAAGTCAAATATGTAATAGTCAAGACCTACCCCTTGCTCAACGAAATGGACTAAACACCCTATATTCAACGCCTAGGAATACACCTGACTAGTAAGTATCTTCAAACCCATGGATTTATATGTCTCCATAAGAGAATCAAGCGTGTGTACAGCTGCATGAAGGCAGCAGAGAAAATCCGATAAATCCCATTATCAAAATGAATTACAAAAACGAAACACAATGACAGTGAAATAGAGAGCAATTCTTAAATAATTCATTCAGGGCTTGTGATGCAACCTGGATTTACCTCATCTACACCCAGAGCTGAGTGAGACATAAGGTTGGACACTTCGGGCTGATAGCAATGGTGAGGTTCGATGAGCAAATGCAGACCCTTTGATGTCATACTGCACCGTACCCATTACATGGGTCCCAACTCTCCAGGTTTAAGCGATTCTTCCTTCAGCTAAAACATGCATGGGAAACCCACGGTATGGTGCACCGTGTGACCGGGAAACGTTTTCAAATGCATCTCAATTTTTGTCCCCTTTTACTCGGGTTCACCATTCCAGACCGTTTACTAACACTCTCCCCACTTGGAGAGTCAGTGCCTTTAACCTCCTGTTTGGCACAGTTTGCAATTTCTGCGCAAGATGAACAGGAATAGGGAGAACCAATGAGAGACTAGCTGTAGGTGTCTGCACGGGCAAATTTAACGCTCATTTCCCACCAGGAAGAGGAATTAACCAAAGGCTCACCATGCCGTGCCGGAAGCAGATTAGGGCCTGAAGCAATCCTGCAGGTTTGCGGCCAGCTCACAAGAAAGTGATTTGAAGAAAGGAGCTCAGGGGCACTGTAATTTAAAAACCTCCAGAGTTATAAATGACAGCTCTCGTCCAAAAATATATTGAAGGTAGGCTGCGAAGAGGACTTGAAAGCGGGGCAGAATTGCAGGAAAACGATTTCAGGGGGTAGACTGGAATTGCATTTAAAGCATAGGAAAAGAGGCAGAACGTCGACAATGATGCACTTGGCCAAAAAGTGCGTATGCGTTTTTTCCTGAATATATTCAGGAAAAAACGCATACGCACTTTTTGGCCAACCAAGCAAGCATGTTAAAGAAATCTGCACTATAGTGAAGTCTCACTGCCCCCCGGTCAAAAGGGCCATCGGAAAAAAGTGTAAAATCCAGAAAGGCAGCACAGGCCATGGGGAAATGGGAGCCTTGTTATGCTGATGGTTGGGATGTAAATTGCCAAGAGCCACACTTGAGAAGTGTATGGTGTTTCCTGAAACACCTAAAAAACAAAGCAACGGAGTCTACGGCACTTCCACTTATGGTCCTATAGCTTAGTGAAATTAAAATCAAAAACACACAGCCACCCCAAAGTTTCAGCCGGCTCTGTTTACAAGAACCTCGTCTATGGTACAAGTTAAATATCCCAGAAAGCGAAAAATGGATAAAGAAGTTGTGGTACGTACGTACAATGGAATATCACTCACCAATGAAATCTATGTCACCAGGCCCGTTGTGGCATAATGAGTGGATTCAGGTACGATGATTCTAAGTGAAAATAGTCACAAAGAAAATGAAACATCATAAGATATCACTAATACACCGAATGTAATCTTGGCTACACATGAACTGAATTGCAAAACAGAACAGGGTCTCAAATTAAGAAAACCAACTTATGTTTGCTTAAGGGGAAAGGTGAGTTTGGGTGCTGCATAAAACCAGAGATAGAAATTAGCACAGATACCCTTCCATAAGTCAAATATGTAATAGTCAAGATCTACCCCTTGCTCAACGAGATGGTCTAAAAACCCTATATTCAACGCCTAGCAATACACCTGACTAGTAAGAATCTTCAAACCCTTGGATTTATATGTCTCCATAAGAGAATCAAGCGTGTGTACAGCTGCATGTATGCAACAGAGTAAATCCGATAAATACACTTATCAAAATGAATTACAAAAACAAAACACAATGAGAGTGAAATAGAGAGCAATTCTTAAATAATTCATTCAGGGCTTGTGATGCAACCTGGATTTACCTCATCTACACCCAGAGCTGAGTGAGACATAAGGTTGGACACTTCGGTCTGATAGCATTGGTGAAGTTCGATGAGCAAATGCAGACCATTTGAAGTCATACTGCATGGTACCCATTCCATGGGTCCCAACTCTCCAGGTTTAAGCGATTCTTCCTTCAGCTAAAACATGCATGGGAAACCCAGAGTATGGTGCACCGTGTGACCGGGAAACGTTCTCAAATGCATCTCAGATTTCATCCCCTTTTACTCGGTTTCACAATTCCAGACCCTTTACTAACACTCTCCCCACTTGGAGAGTCAGTGCCTTTAACCTGCTGTTTGGCACAGTTTGCAATTTCTGCGCAAGATGAACAGGAATAGGGAGAACCAATGAGAGACTAGCTGTAGGTGTCTGCACGGGCAAATTTAACGCTCATTTCTCACCAGGAAGAGGAATTAACCTAAGGCTCAACATGCCGTGCTGGAACCAGATTAGGGCCTGTAGGAATCCGGCGGGTTTGCGGCCAGCTCACAAGATAGCGAGTTGAAGAAAGGAGCTCAGGGGCACTGTAACTCACAAACCTGCAGAGTTATAAACGACAGCTATCGTCCAAAAATATATTGAAGGAAGGCTGCGAAGACGAATTGTAAGTGGGGCAGAATTGCAGGAAAACGATTTCACGGGGTAGACGTGAATTGCATTTAAACCATAGGAAAAGAGACAGAACGTCGACAATGATGCTCTTGGCCAAAAAGGGCGTATGCGTTTTTTCCTGAATATATTCAGGAAAAAACGCATACGCCCTTTTTGGCCAACCAAGCAAGCATGTTAAAGAAATCTGCACTACAATGAAGTCTCACTGCCCCCAGGTCAAAAGAGCCATCTGAAAAAAGTGTAAAATCCAGAAAGGCAGCACAGGCCATGGAGAACAGGGAGCCTTGTTATGCTGATGGGTGGGATGTAAATTGCCAACAGCCACTCTGGAGAAGTGGATGGTGTTTCCAGGAACACCGAAAAAACAAAGCAACACAGCCTACGGCACTTCCACTTAAGCTCCTATAGCTTAGGGAAATTAAAATCAAAAACACACAGCCACCCCAAATTTTCAGATGGCTCTGTTTACAAGAACCTCGTCTACGGTACAAGTTAAATTTCCCAGAAAATGAAAAATGGATAAAGAAGTTGTGGTATGTACGTACAATGGAATATCACCCAGCAATGAAATTTATGTCATCAGGCCCGTCGTGCCATAATGAGTGGATTCAGCTTTGATGATTCTAAGTGAAATAATTCACACAGAAAATGAAACATCATAAGATATCACTAATACACGGAATGTAAACTTGCCTACACATGAACTGAATTACAAAACAGAACAGGGTCTTAAATTTAGAAAACCAACTTATGCTTGCTTAAGGGGAAAGGTGAGTTGGGGTGCTGCATAAAACCAGAGATAGAAATTAGCACAGATACCTTTCCATAAGCCAAATATGTAATAGTCAAGACCTACCCCTTGCTCAACGAAATGGACTAAACACCCCATATTCAAAGCGTAGGAATACACCTGACTAGTAAGAATCTTCAAACCCATGGATTTATATGTCTCCCTAAGAGAATGAAGCGTGTGTACAGCGGAATGAATGCAGCAGAGAAAATCCGATAAATCCCATTATCAAAATGAATTACCAAAACAAAACACAAGGACAGTGAAATAGAGAGCAATTCTTAAATAATTCATTCAGGGCTTGTGATGCAACCTGGATTTACCTCATCTACTCCCAGAGCTGAGTGAGACATAAGGTTGGACACTTCGGGCTGATAGCATTAGTGAAGTTCGATGAGCAAATGCAGACCGTTTGAAGTCATACTGCATGGTACCCATTCCATGGTTCCCAACTCTCCAGGTTTAAGCGATTCTTCCTTCAGCTAAAACATGCATGGGAAACCCACAGTATGGTGCACCGTGTGACCGGGAAACGTTTTCAAATGCATCTCAGATTTCATCCCCTTTTACTCGGGTTCACAATTCCAGACCCTTTACTAACACTCTCCCCACTTGGAGAGTCAGTGCCTTTAACCTGCTGTTTGGCACAGTTTGCAATTTCTGCGCAAGATGAACAGGAATAGGGAGAACCAATGAGAGACTAGTTGTAGGTATCTGCACGGGCAAATTTAACGCTCATTTCCCACCAGGAAGAGGAATTAACCAAAGGCTCAGCATGCCGTGCCGGAACCAGATTAGGGCCTGAGGAAATCCTGCGGGTTTGCGGCCAGCTCACAAGAAAGAGATTTGAAGAAAGGAGCTCAGGGGCACTGTAATTCACAAACCTGCAGAGTTATAAATGACAGCTATCGTCCAAAAATATACTGAAGGAAGGCTGCGAAGAACAGTTGAAAGTGGGGCAGAATTGCAGGAAAACGATTTCAGGGGGTAGACTGGAATTGCATTTATAGCATAGGAAATGAGGCAGAACGTCGACAATGATGCACTTGGCTAAAAAGTTCGTATGCTTTTTTTCCTGAATATATTGAGTAAAAAAAGCATACGCGCTTTTTGGCCAACCAAGCAAGCATGTTATAGAAATCTGCACTACAATGAAGTCTCACGGCCCACCGGTCAAAAGGGCCATCTGAAAAAAGTGTAAAATCCAGAAATGCAGCACAGGTCATGGAGAACAGGGAGCTTTGTTATGTTGATGGGTGGGATGTAAATTGCCAAGAGCCACTCTGGAGAAGTGTATGGTGCTTCCTGAAACACGTAAAAAAGAAAGCAACGGAGCCTACGGCACTTCCACTTATGGTCCTATAGCTTAGGGATATTAAAATCAAAAACACACAGCCACCCCAAAATTTCAGACGGCTCTGTTTACAAGAACCTCGTCTATGGTACAAGTTAAATATCCCAGAAAGCGAAAAATGCATAAAGAAGTTGTGGTACGTACGTACAATTGAATATCACTCAACAATGAAATTTATGTCCTCAGGCCTGTCGTGGCCTAATGAATGGATTCAGGTACGATGATTCTAAGTGAAATAAGTCACACATAAAATGAAACATCATAAGATATCACTAATACACGGAATGAAATCTTGGCTACACATGAACTGAATTACAAAACAGAACAGGGTCTCAAATTTAGAAAACCAACTTATGTTTGCTTAAGGGGAAAAGTGAGTTGGGGTGCTGCATAAAACCAGAGACAGAAATTAGGACATATACCATTCCATAAGTCAAATATGTAATCGTCAAGTCCTACCCCTTGCTCAACGAAATGGACTAAAAACCCTATATTCAACGCCTAGGAATACACCTGAGTAGTAAGAATCTTCAAACCCATGGATTTATATGTCTCCATAAGAGAATCAAGCGTGTGTACAGCTGCATGAATGCAGCCGAGAAAATCCAATAAATCCCATTATCAAAATGAATTACAAAAACGAAACTCAATGACAGTGAAATAGAGAGCAATTCTTAAATAATTCATTCACGGCTTGTGATGCAACCTGGAATTATCTCATCTACACCCAGAGCTGAGTGAGACATAAGGTTGGACACTTCGGGCTGATAGCATTGTTGAGGTTCGATGAGCAAATGCAGACCCTTTGAAGTCATATTGCATGGTACCCATTCCATGGGTCCCAACTCTCCAGGTTTAAGCGATTCTTCCTTCAGCTAAAACATGCATGGGAAATCCACAGTATGGTGCACCGTATGACCGGGAAACGTTTTCAAATGCATCTCAGGTTTTGTCCCCTTTTACTCGGGTTCACCATTCCAGACCGTTTACTAACACTCTCCCCACTTGGAGAGACAGTGCCTTTAACCTCCTGTTTGGCACAGTTTGCAATTTCTGCGCAAGATGAACAGGAATAGGGAGAACCAATGAGAGACTAGCTGTAGGTGTCTGCACGGGCAAATTTAACGCTCATTTCCCACCAGGAAGAGGAATTAACCAAAGGCTCAGCATGCCGTTCCGGAATTGATTAGGGCCTGAAACAATCCTGCGGGTTTGTGGCCAGCTCACAAGAAAGCGAGTTGAAGAAAGGAGCTCAGGGGCACTGTAATTCACAAACCTGCAGAGTTATAAATGACAGCTATCGTCTAAAAATATACTGAAGGAAGGCTGCGGAGAGGACTTGAAAGCGGGGCAGAATTGCTGGAAAACGATTTCAGGGGGTAGACTGGAATTGCATTTATAGCGTAGGAAAAGAGGCAGAACGTCGACATTGATGCACTTGGCCAAAAAGGGCGTATGCGTTTTTTCCTTAATATATTCAGGAAAAAACGCATACACACTTTTTAGCTAACCAAGCAAGCATGTTAAAGAAATCTGCACTACAGTGAAGTCTCACTGCCCCGCAGTCAAAAGGGCCACCTGAAAAAATTGTAAAATCCAGAAATGCAGCACAGGCCATGGAGAACAGGGAGCCTTGTTATGCTGATGGGCGGGATGTAAATTGCCAACAGCCACTCTGGAGAAGTGTATGGTGTTTCCTGAAACACCTAAAAAACAAAGCAACAGAGCCTACGGCTCTTCCACTTATGGTCCTATAGCTTAGTGAAATTGAAATCAAAAACGCACAGCCACCCCAAAGTTTCAGACGGCTCTCTTTACAAGAACCTCGTCTACAGTACAACTTAAATATCCCAGAAAGCGAAAAATGGATAAAGAAGTAGTGGTACGTACGTACAATGGAATATCACTCACCAATGAAATCTATGTCATCAGGCCTGTCGTGGCCTAATGAGTGGATTCAGGTACGATGATTCTAAGTGAAATAAGTCACACAGAAAATGAAACATCATAAGATATCACTAATACATGGAATGTAATCTTGGCTACACATGAACTGTATTACAAAACAGAACAGGGTCTCAAATTTAGAAAACCAACTTATGTTTGCTTTAGGGGAAAGGTGAGTTGGGGTGCTGCATAAAACCAGAGATAGAAATTAGCACAGATACCATTCCATAAGTCAAATATGTAATAGTCAAGACCTACACCTTGCGCAACGAAATGGACTAAACACCCTATATTCAATGCCTAGGAATACACCTGACTAGTAAGAATCTTCAAACCCATGGATTTATATTTCTCCATACGATAATCAAGCGTGTGTACAGCTGCATGAAGGCAGCAGAGAAAATCCGATAAATCCCATTATCAAAATGAATTACAAAAACGAAACACAATGACAGTGAAATAGAGAGCAATTCTTACATAATTCATTCAGGGCTTGTGATGCAACCTGTATTTACCTCATCTACACCCAGAGCTGAGTGAGACATAAGGTTGGACACTTCGGGCTGATAGCATTGGTGAGGTTCGATGAGCAAATGCAGACCCTTTGAAGTCATACTGCATGGTACCCATTCCATGGGTCCCAACTCTCCAGGTTTAAGCGATTCTTCCTTCAGCTAAAACATGCATGGGAAATCCACAGTATGGTGCACCGTGTGGCCGGGAAACATTTTCAAATGCATCTCAGCTTTTGTCCCCTTTTACTCGGGTTCACCATTCCAGACCGTTTACTAACACTCTCCCCACTTGGAGAGTCAGTGCCTTTAACCTCCTGTTTGGCACAGTTTGCAATTTCTGCGCAAGATGAACAGGAATAGGGAGAACCAATGAGAGACTAGCTGTAGGTGTCTGCACGGGCAAATTTAATGCTCATTTCCCACCATGAAGAGGAATTAACCTATGGCTCAATATGACGTGCTGGAACCAGATTAGGGCCTGAAGCATTCCTGCGGGTTTGCGGCCAGCTCACAAGATAGCGAGTTGAAGAAAGGAGCTCAATGGCAGTGTAACTCACAAACCTGCAGAGTTATAAAAGACAGCTATTGTCCAAAAATATATTGAAGGAAGGCTGCGAAGAGAACTTGTGAGCGGGGCAGAATTGCAGGAAAACGATTTCAGGGGTTAGACGGGAATTGCATTTAAAGCATAGTAAAAGAGGCAGAACGTCGACAATGATGCTCTTGGCCAAAAAGGGCGTATGCGTTTTTCCTGAATATATTCAGGAAAAAACGCATACGCACTTTTTGGCCAACCAAGCAAGCATGTTAAAGAAATCTGCACTACAATGAAGTCTCACTGCCCCCCGGTCAAAAGGGTCATCTGAAAAAAGTGTAAAATCCAGAAAGGCAGCACAGGCCATGGAGAACAGGGAGCCTTGTTATGCTGATGGGTCGGATGTAAATTACTAACAGCCACTCTGGAGAAGTGTATGGTATTTCCTGGAACACCTAAAAAACAAAGCAACGGAGCCTACAGCACTTCCACTTATGGTCCTATAGCTTAGGGAAATTAAAATCAAAAACACACAGCCACCCCAAAGTTTCGGACGGCTCTGTTTACAAGAACCTCGTCTACGGTACAAGTATAATATCCCAGAATGTGAAAAATGGATAAAGAAGTTGTGGTACGTACGTACAATGGAATATCACTGAGCAATGAAATCTATGTCAGCAGGCCCGTCGCGGCATAATGAGTGGATTCAGGTACGATGATTCTAAGTGAAATAAGTCACACAGAAAATGAAACATCATAAGATATCACTAATACACGGAATGTAAACTTGGCTACACATGAACTGAATTACAAAACAGAACAGGGACTCAAATATAGAACACCAACTTATGCTTGCTTAAGGGGAAATGTGAGTTGGGGTGCTGCATCAAATCAGAGATAGAAATTAGCACAGATACATTTCAATAAGCCAAATATGTTATAGTCAAGACCTACCCCTTGCTCAACGAAATGGACTAAACACCCCATATTCAACGCCTAGGAATACACCTGACTAGTAAGAATCTTCAAACCCATGGATTTATATGTCTTCGTAAGAGAATGAAGCGTGTGTACAGCGGCATGAATGCAGCAGAGAAAATCCGATAAATCCCATTATCAAAATGAATTACAAAAACAAAACACAAGGACAGTGAAATAGAGAGCAATTCTTAAATAATTCATTCAGAGCTTGTGATGCAACCTGGATTTACCACATCTACACCCAGAGCTGAGTGAGACATAAGGTTGGGCACTTCGGGCTAATAGCATTGGTGAGGTTCGTTGAGCAAGTGCAGACCCTTTGAAGTCATACTGCATGGTACCCATTCCATGGGTCCCAACTCTCCAGGTTTAAGGGATTCTTCCTTCAGCTAAAACATGCATGGGAAACCCACAGTATGGTGCACCGTGTGACTGGCAAACGTTTTCAAATGCATCTCAGTTTTCGTCCACTTTTACTCGGGTTCACCATTCCAGACCCTTTACGAACACTCTCCCCACTTGGAGAGTCAGTGCTTTAACCTCCTGTTTGGCACAGTTTACAATTTCTGTGCAAGATGAACAGGAATACGGAGAACCAATGAGAGACTAGCTGTAGGTGTCTGCACGGGCAAATTTAATGCTCATTTCCCACCAGGAAGCGGCATTAACATAAGGCTCAACATGCCGTGCTGGAAACAGATTAGGGCCTGAAGCAATCCTGCGGGTTTGCGGCCAGCTCACAAGAAAGCGATTTGAAGAAAGGAGCTCAGGGGCACTGTAATTCACAAACCTGCAGAGTTATAAATGACAGCTATCGTCCAATAATATATTGAAGGAAGGCTGCGAAGAGGACTTGAAAGCGGGGCAGAATTGCAGGAAAACGATTTCAGGGGGTAGACAGGAATTGCATTTAAAGCATAGGAAAAGAGACAGAACGTCGACCATGATGCACTTGGCCATAAGGGCGTATGCGTTTTTTCCTGAATATATTCAGGAAAAAATGCATACGCCCTTTTTGGCCAACCAAGCAAGCATGTTAAAGAAATCTGCACTACAATGAAGTCTCACTGCCCCCCGGTCAAAAGGGTCATCTGAAAAAAGTGTAAAATCCAGAAAGGCAGCACAGGCCATGGAGAACAGGGAGCCTTGTTATGCTGATGGGTGGGATGTAAATTGCCAAGAGCCACTCTGGAGAAGTGTATGGTGTTTCCTGAAACACCTAAAAAACAAAGCAACGGAGCCTACGGCACTTCCACTTATGGTCCTATAGCTTAGGGAAATTAAAATCAAAAACACACAGCCACCCCAAAGTTTCAGACGGCTCTGTTTACAAGAACCTCGTCTACGGTACAAGTTAAATATCCCAGAATGTGAAAAATGGATAAAGAAGTTGTGGTACGTACGTACAATGGAATATCACTGAGCAATGTAATCTATGTCATCAGGCCCATCGTGGCATAATGAGTGGATTCAGGTACGATGATTCTAAGAGAAATAAGTCACACAGAAAATGAAACATCATAAGATATCACTAATACACGGAATGTAATCTTGGCTACACATGAACTGAATTACAAAACAGAACAGGGTCTCAAATTTAGAAAACCATCTTATGCTTGCTTAAGGGGAAATGTGAGTTGGTGTGCTGCATGAAACCAGAGATAGAAATTAGCACAAATACTTTTCCATAAGCCAAATATGTAATACTCAAGACCTACCCCTTGCTCAACGAAATGGACTAAACACGCCATATTCAACGCCTAGGAATACACCTGACTAGTAAGAATATTCAAACCCATGGATTTATATGTATCCAGAAGAGAATGAAGCATGTGTACAGCGGCATGAATGCAGCAGAGAAAATCCGATAAATCCCATTATCAAAATGAATTACAAAAACGAAACACAAGGACAGTGAAATAGAGAGCAATTCTTAAATAATTCATTCAGGGCTTGTGATGCAACCTGGATTTACCATATCTACACCCAGAGCTGCGTTAGACATAAGGTTGGGCACTTCGGGCTAATAGCATTGGTGAGGTTCGCTGAGCAAATGCAGACACTTTGAAGTCAAACAGCATGGTACCCATTCCAAGGGTCCCAACACTCCAGGTTTAAGGGATTCTTCCTTCTGCTAAAACATGCATGGGAAACCCACAGTATGGTGCACCGTGTGACCGGCAAACGTTTTCAAATGCATCTCAGTTTTCGTCCCCTTTTACTCGGGTTCAACATTCCAGACCCTTTACGAACACTCTTCCTACTGGGAGAGTCAGTGCTTTAACCTCCTGTATGGCACAGTTTGCAATTTCTGCGCAAGATGAACAGGAATAGGGAGAACCAATGAGAGACTAGCTGTAGGTGTCTGCACGGGCAAATTTAACGCTCATTTCCCACCAGGAAGAGGAATTAACCTAAGGCTCAACATGCCGTGCCGGAACCAGATTAGGGCCTGAAGCAATCCTGCGGTTTTGCGGCCAGCTCACAAGAAAGCGATTTGAAGAAAGGAGCTCAGGGGCACTGTAACTCACAAACCTGCAGAGTTATAAATGACAGCTATCGTCCAAAAATACATTGAAGGAAGGCTGCGAAGAGGACATGAAAGCGGGGCAGAATTGCAGGAAAACGATTTCAGGGGGTAGACTGGAATTGCATTTAAAGCATAGGAAAAGAGGCAGAACGTCGACAATGATGCTCTTGGCCAAAAAGGGCGTATGTGTTTTTTCCTGAATATATTCAGGAAAAAACGCATACGCACTTTTTGGCCAACCAAGCAAGCATGTTAAAGAAATCTGCAGTACAGTGAAGTCTCACTGCCCCCCGGTCAAAAGGGCCATCTGAAAAAAGTGTAAAATCCAGAAAGGCAGCACAGGCCATGGAGAACAGGGAGCCTTGTTATGCTGATGGGCGGGATGTAAATTGCCAAGAGTCACTCTGGAGAAGTGTATGGTATTTCCTGGAACACCTAAAAAACAAAGCAACGGAGCATACGGCACTTCCACTTATGGTCCTATAGCTTAGGGAAATTAAAATCAGAAACACACAGCCACCCCAAAGTGTCGGACGGCTCTGTTTATAAGAACCTCGTGTACGGCACAAGTTAAATATCGCAGAAAGCAAAAAATGGATAAAGAAGTTGTGGTACGTATGTACAATGGAATATCACTCTCCAATGAAATCTATGTCATCAGGCCCGTCGTGGCATAATGAGTGGATTCAGGTACGATGATTCTAAGCGAAGTAAGTCTCACAGAAAATGAAACATCCTAAGATATCACTAATGCACGGAATGTAATCTTGGCTACACATGAACTGAATTACAAAACATAATAGGGCCTCAAATTTAGAAAACCAAATTATGTTTGCTTAAGGGGAAAGTTGAGTTGGGGTGCTGCATAAAAGCAGAGATAGAAATTAGCACAGATACCATTCCATACGTCAAATATGTAATACTCAAGACCTACCCCTTGCTCAACGAAATGGACTAACAACCTTATATTCAACGCCTAGGAATACACCTGACTAGTAAGAATCTTCAAACCCATGGATTTATATGTCTCCATAAGAGAATCAAGCATGTGTACAGCTGCATGAAGGCAGCAGAGAAAATCCGATAAATCCCATTATCAAAATGAATTACAAAAACAAAACACAATGACAGTGAAATAGAGAGCAATTCTTAAATAATTCATTCAGGGCTTGTGATGCAACCTGGATTTACCTCATCTACACCCTGAGATGAGTGAGACATAAGGTTGGACACTTCGGGCTGATAGCATTGGTGAGGTTCGATGAGCAAATGCAGACCATTTAAAGTCATACAGCATGGTACCCATTCCATGGGTCCCAAATCTCCAGGTTTAAGCGATCCTTCCTTCAGCTAAAACATGCATGGGAAACCCAAAGTATGGTGCACCGTGTGACCGGGAATCGTTTTCAAATGCATCTCAGTTTCCGTCCCCTTTTACTCGAGTTCACAATTCCAGACCGTTTACTAATACTCTCCCCACTTGGAGAGTCAGTGCCTTTAAACTCCTGTTTGGCACAGTTTGCAATTTCTGCGCAAGATGAACAGGAATATGGAGAACCAATGAGAGACTAGCTGTAGGTGTCTGCACGGGCAAATTTAACGCTCATTTTCCACCAGGAAGAAGAATTAACCCAAGGCTCAGCATGCCCTGCTGGAACCAGATTAGGGCCTGAAGCAATCCTGCTCGTTTGCGGCCAGCTCACAAGAAAGCGATTTGAAGAAAGGAGCTCAGGGGCACTGTAATTCACAAACCTGCAGAGTTATAAATGACAGCTATCTTCCAAAAATATATTGAAGTAAGGCTGCGAAGACGACTTGAAAGCGGGACAGAATTGCAGGAAAACGATTTCAGGGGGTAGACTGGAATGCATTTAAAGCATAGGAAAAGAGGCAGAACGTCGACAATGATGCACTTGGCCAAAAAGGGCGTATGCGTTTTTTCCTGAATATATTTAGGAAAAAGCGCATACGCCCTTTTTGGCCAACCAAGCAAGCATGTTAAAGAAATCTGGACGACAATGAAGTCTCACTGCGCCCCGGTCAAAAGAGCCATCTGAAAAAAGTGTAAAATCCAGAAAGGCAGCACAGGCCATGGAGAACAGGGAGCCTTGTTATGCTGATGGGTGGGATGTAAATTGCCAACTGCCACTCTGGGGAAGTGGATGGTGTTTCCTGGAACACCTAAAAAACAAAGCAACACAGCCTACGGCACTTCCACTTAAGCTCCTATAGCTTAGGGAAATTAAAATCAAAAACACACAGCCACCGCAAAGTTTCAGACGGCTCTATTTACAAGAACCTCGTCTACGGTACAAGTTAAATATCCCAGAAAATGAAAAATGGATAAAGAAGTTGTGGTACGTACGTACAATGGAATATCACTCAGCAATGAAATGTATGTCATCAGGCCCGTCGCGGCATAATGAGTGGATTCAGCTTTGATGATTCTAAGTGAAATAATTCACACAGAAAATGAAACATCATAAGATATCACTAATACACGGAATGTAAACTTGCCTACACATGAACTGAATTACAAAACAGAACAGGGTCTCAAATTTAGAAAACCAACTTTTGTTTGCTTAAGGGGAAAGGTGAGTTGGGGTGCTGCATAAAACCAGAGATAGAAATTAGCACAGATACCTTTCCATAAGCCAAATATGTAATAGTCAAGACCTACCCCTTGCTCAACGAAATGGACTAAACACCCCATATTCATAGCCTAGGAATACACCTGACTAGTAAGAATCTTCAAACCCATGGATTTATATGTCTCCCTAAGAGAATGAAGCGTGTGTACAGCGGTATGAATGCAGCAGAGAAAATCCGATAAATCCCATTATCAAAATGAATTACCAAAACAAAACACAAGGACAGTGAAATAGAGAGCAATTCTTAAATAATTCATTCAGGGCTTGTGATGCAACCTGGATTTACCACATCTACACCCAGAGCTGAGTGAGACATAAGGTTGGGCACTTCGGGCTGATAGCATTGGTGAGGTTCGGTGAGCAAATGCAGACACTTTGAAGTCATACTGCTTGGTACCCATTCAATGGTTCCCAACTCTCCAGGTTTTAGGGATACTTCCTTCAGCTAAAACATGCATGGGAAACTCACAGTATGGTGCACCGTGTGACCGGCAAACGTTTTCAAATGCATCTCAATTTTCGTCCCCTTTTACTCGGGTTCACCATTCCAGAACCATTATTAACACTCTCCCCACTTGGAGAACCGTGTTTTAAACTCCTGTTTGGCACAGTTTGCAATTTCTGCGCAAGATGAACAGGAATAGGGAGAACCAATGAGAGACTAGCTGTAGGTGCCTTCACGGGCAAATTTAACGCTCATTTCCCACCAGGAATAGGAATTAACCAAAGGCTCTGCATGCCGTGCCGGAACCAGATTAGGGCCTGAAGCAATCCTGCGGGTTTGCGGCCAGCTCACAAGATAGCGAGTTGAAGAAAGGAGTTGAGGGGCACTGTAATTCACAATCCCGCAGAGTTATAAATGACAGCTCTCGTCCAAAAATATATTGAAGGAAGGCTGCGAAGAGGACTTGAAAGCGGGTCAGAATTGCAGGAAAACAATTTCAGGGGGTAGACTGTAATTGCATTTAAAGCATAGGAAAAGAGGCAGAACGTCAACAATGATGCACTTGGCCAAAAAGGGCATATGCGATTTTTTCCTGAATATATTCAGGAAAAAACACATACGCACTTTTTGGCCAACCAAGCAAGCATGTTAAAGAAATCTGCAGTACAATGAAGTCTCACTGCTCCCCGGTCAAAAGGGCCTTCTGAAAAAAGGGTAAAATTCAGAAATGCCGCACAGGCCATGGAGAAGAGGGAGCCTTGTTATGCTGATGGGTGGGATGTAAATTGCCAAGAGCCACTCTGGAGAAGTGGATGGTGTTTCCTGAAACACCTAAAAAACAAAGCAACGGAGCCTACGGCACTTCCACTTATTGTCCTATAGCTTAGGGAAATTAAAATCAAAAACACACAGCCACCCCAAAGTTTCAGACGGCTCTGTTTACAAGAACCTCGTCTACGGTACAAGTTAAATATCCCAGAAAGCGAAAAATGGATAAAGAAATTGTGGTACGTACGTACAATGGAATATCACTCACCAATGAAATCTATGTCATCAGGCCCATCGTGGCATAATGAGTGGATTCAGGTACGATGATTCTAAGTGAAATAAGTCACACAGAAAATGAAACATCATAAGATATCACTAATACACGGAGTGTAATCTTGGCTACACATGAACTGAATTACAAAACAGAACAGGGTCTCAAGTTTAGAAAACCAACTTATGTTTGCTTAAGGGGAAAGATGAGTTCGGGTGCTGCATAAAACCAAAGATAGAAATTAGCACAGATACCATTCCATAAGTTAAGTATGTAATCGTCAAGACCTACACCTTGCTCAACGAAATGGGCTAAACACCCTATATTCAACGCCTAGGAATACACCTGACTAGTAAGAATCTTCAAAACCATGGATTTATATGTCTCCATAAGAGAATCAAGCGTGTGTACAGCTGCATGAAGGCAGCAGAGAAACTCCGATAAATCCCATTATCAAAATGAATTACAAAAACAAAACACAAGGACAGTGAAATAGAGAGCAATTCTTAAATAATTCATTCAGGGCTTGTGATGCAACCTGGATTTACCACATCTAAACCCAGAGCTGAGTGAGACATAAGGTTGGACACTTCGGGCTGATAGCAATGGTGAGGTTCGATGAGCAAATGCAGACCCTTTGAAGTCATACTGCACCGTACCCATTACATGGGTCCCAACTCTCCAGGTTTAAGCGATTCTTCCTTCAGCTAAAACATGCATGGGAAACCCACAGTATGGTGCACCGTGTGACTGGGAAACGTTTTCAAATGCATCTCACTTTTTGTCCCCTTTTACTCGGGTTCACCATTCCAGACCGTTTACTAACACTCTCCCCACTTGGAGAGTCAGTGCCTTTAACCTCCTGTTTGGCACAGTTTGCAATTTCTGCGCAAGATGATCAGGAATAAGGAGAACCAATGAGACACTAGCTGTAGTTGTCTGCACGGGCAAATTTAACGCTCATTTCCCACCAGGAAGAGGAATTAACCAAAGGCTCAGCATGCCGTGCCGGAACCAGATTAGGGCCTGAAGCAATCCTGCGGGTTTGCAGCCAGCTCACAAGAAAGTTATTTGAAGAAAGGAGCTCAGGGGCACTGTAATTCACAAACCTGCAGAGTTATAAATGACAGCTCTCGTCCAAAAATATATTGAAGGTAGGCTGCGAAGAGGACTTGAAAGCGGGACAGAATTGCAGGAAAACGATTTCAGGGGTAGACTGGAATTGCATTTAAAGCATAGGAAAAGAGGCAGAACGTCGACAATGATGCCCTTGGCCAAAAGGGACGTATGCGTTTTTTCCTGAATATATTCAGGAAAAAACGCATACGACCCTTTTGGCCAACCAAGCAATCATATTAAAAATATCTGCACTACAGTGAAGTCTCACTGCCCCCCGGTCAAAAGGGCCATCTGAAAAAAGTGTAAAATCCAGAAAGTCAGCACAGGCCATGGAGAAGAGGGAGCCTTTTTATGCTGATGGGTGGGATGTAAATTGCCAAGAGCCACTCTGGAGAAGTGTATGGTGTTTCCTGAAACACCTAAGAAACAAAGCAACGGAGCCTACGGCACTTCCACTTATGGTCCTATAGCTTAGTGAAATTAAAATCAAAAACAAACAGCCACCCCAAAGATTCAGACCGCTCTGTTTACAAGAACCTCGTCTACGGTACAAGTTAAATATCCCAGAAAGCGAAAAATGGATAAAGAAGTTGTGGTATGTACGTACAATGGAATATCACTCACCAATTAAATCTATGTCATCAGGCCCGATGCGGCATAATGTCTGGATGCAGTTACGATGATTCTAAGTGAAATAAGTCACACAGAAAATAAAACATCATAAGATATCACTAATACACGGAATGTAATCTTGGCTACACATGAACTGAATTCCAAAAGAGAACAGGGTCTCAAATTTAGAAAACCAACTTATGTTTGCTTAAGGGGAAAGGTGAGTTGGGGTGCTGCATAAAACCAGAGATAGAAATTAGCACAGATACCATTCCATAAGTGAAATATATAATAGTCTATACCTACACTGTGCTGAACGAAATGGACTAAACACCCTATATTCAACGCCTAGGAATACACCTGACTAGAAAGAATTTTCAAACCCATGGATTTATATGTCTCCAAAAGAGAATCAAGCGTGTGTACAGCTGCATGAAGGCAGCAGAGACAATCCGATAAATCCCATTATCACAATGAATTACAAAAGCAAAACACAATGACAGTGAAATAGAGAGCAATTCTTAAATAATTCATTCAGGGCTTGTGATGCAACCTGGATTTACCTCATCTACACCCAGAGCTGAGTGAGCCATAAGGTTGGACACTTCGGGCTGATAGCATTGGTGAGGTTCGATGAGCAAATGCAGACCATTTGAAGTCATACTGCATGGTACCCATTCCATGGGTCCCAACTCTCCAGGTTTAAGCGATTCTTCCTTCAGCTAAAGCATGCATGGGAAACCCAGAGTATGGTACACTGTGTGACCGGGAAACGTTTTCAAATGCATCTCAGTTTTTGTCCTCTTTGACTCGGGTTCACAATTCCAGACCCTTTACTAACACTCTCCCCACTTGTAGAGTCAGTGCATTTAACCTCCTGTTTGGCACAGTTTGCAATTTCTGCGCAAGATGAACAGGAATAGGGAGAACCAATGAGAGACTAGCTGTAGGTGTCTGCACGGGCAAATTTAACACTCATTTCCCACCAGGAAGAGGAAGTAACCAAAGGCTCAGCATGCCGTGCCGGAACCAGATTAGGGCCTGAAGCAATCCTGCGGGTTTGCGGCCAGCTCACAAGAAAGCGATTTGAAGAAAGGAGCTCAGGGGCACTGTAATTCAGAAACCTGCAGAGTTATAAATGACAGCTATCGTCCAAAAATATATTGAAGGTAGGCTGCGAAGAGGACTTGAAAGCGGGGCAGAATTGCAGGAAAACGATTTCAGGGGGTAGACTGGAATTGCATTTAAAGCATAGGAAAAGAGGCAGAACGTCGACAATGATGCACTTGGCCAAAAAGGGCGTATGCGTTTTTTCCTGAATATATTCAGGAAAAAACGCATACGCCCTTTTTGGCCAACCAAGCAAGCATGTTAAAGAAATCTGCACTACAATGAAGTCTCACTGCCCCCCGTCAAAAGGGTCATCTGAAAAAAGTGTAAAATCCAGAAATGCAGCACAGGCAATGGAGAACAGGGAGCCTTGTTATGCTGATGGATGGGATGTAAATTGCCAAGAGCCACTCTGGAGAAGTGTATGGTGTTTCCTGAAACACCTAAAAAACAAAGCAACGGAGCCTACGGCACTTCCACTTATGGTCCTATAGATTAGGGAAATTAAAATCAAAAACACACAGCCACCCCAAAGTTTCAGACGGCTCTGTTTACAAGAACCTCGTCTACGGTACAAGTTAAATATCCCAGAAAGCAGAAAATGGATAAGGAAATTGTGGTACGTACGTACAATGGAATATCACTCACCAATGAAATCTATGTCATCAGGTCCGTCGTGGCATAATGAGTGGATTCAGGTATGATGATGCTAAGTGAAATAAGTCACACAGAAAATGAAACATCATAAGATATCACTAATGCACGGAATGTAATCTTGGCTACACATGAACTGAATTACAAAACAGAACAGGGTCTCAACTTTAGAAAACCAACTTATGTTTGCTTAAGGGGAAAGGTGAGTTGGGGTGCTGCATAAAACCAGAGATAGAAATTAGCACAGATACCATTCCATACGTCAAATATGTAATAGTCAAGACCTACCCCTTGCTCAACGAAATGGGCTAAACACCCTATATTCAACGCATACGAATACACCTGACTAGTAAGAATTTTCAAACCCATGGATTTATATGTCTCCATAAGAGAATCAAGCGTGTGTACAGCTGCATGAAGGCAGCAATGACAATCCTATAAATCCCATTATCAAAATGAATTACAAAAACAAAACACAATGACAGTGAAATAGAGAGCAATTCTTAAATAATTCATTCAGGGCTTGTGATGCAACCTGGATTTACCTCATCTACACTCAGAGCTGAGTGAGACATAAGGTTGGACACTTCGGGCTGATAGCATTGGTGAGGTTCGATGAGCAAATGCAGACCATTTGAAGTCATACTGCATGGTACCCATTCCATGGGTCCCAACTCTCCAGGTTTAAGCGATTCTTCCTTCAGCTAAAGCATGCATGGGAAACCCACAGTATGGTGCACCGTGTGGCTGGGAAACTTTTTCAAATGCATCTCAGTGTTCGTCCCCTTTTACTCGGGTTCACAATTCCAGACCTTTTACTAAAACTCTCCCCACTTGGAGAGTCAGTGCTTTTAACCTCCTGTTTGGCACAGTTTGCAATTTCTGCGCAAGATGAACAGGAATAGGGAGAACCAATGAGAGACTAGCTGTAGGTGTCTGCACGGGCAAATTTAACGCTCATTTCCAACCAGGAAGAGGAATTAACCAAAGGCTCTGCATGCCGTCCCGGAACCAGATTAGGGCCTGAAACAATCCTGCGGGTTTGCGGCCAGCTCACAAGAAAGCGATTTGAAGAAAGGAGCTCAGGGGAACTGTAATTCACAAACCTGCAAACTTATAAATGACAGCTATAGTCCAAAAATATATTCAAGGAAGGCTGCGAAGAGGACTTGAAAGCGGGGCAGAATTGCAGGAAAACGATTTCAGGGGGTAGACTGGAATTGCATTTAAAGCATAGGAAAAGAGGCAGAACGTCGACAATGATGCACTTGGCCAAAAAGGGCGTATGCGTTTTTCCCTGAATATATTCAGGAAAAAACGCATATGCACTTTTTGGCCAACCAAGCAAGCATGTTAAAGAAATCTGCACTACAATGAAGTCTCACTGCCCCCCGGTCAAAAGGGCCATCTGAATAAAGTGTAAAATCCAGAAATGCAGCACAGGCCATGGAGAACAGGGAGCCGTGTTATGCTGATGGGTGGGATGTAAATTGCCAACAGCCACTCTGGAGAAGAGTATGGTGTTTCCTGAAACACCTAAAAAACAAAGCAACGGAGCCTCCGGCACTTCCACTTATGGTCCTATAGCATAGGGAAATTAAAATCAAAAACACACAGCCACCCCAAAGTTTCAGACGGATCTGTTTACAAGAACCTCGTCTACGGTACAAGTTAAATATCCCAGAAAGCGAAAAATGGATAAAGAAGTTGTGGTACGTACGTACAATGGAATATCACTCACCAATGAAATCTATGTCATCTGGCCCATCGTGGCATAATGAGTGGATTCAGGTACGATGATTCTAAGTGAAATAAGTCACACAGAAAATGAAACATCATAAGATATCACTAATGCAAGGAATGTAATCTTGGCTACACATGAACTGAATTACAAAACAGAACAGGGTCTCAAATTTAGAAAACCAACTTATGTTTGCTTAAGGGGAAAGGTGAGTTGGGGTGCTGCATAAAACCAGAGATAGAAATTAGCACAGATACCATTCCATACGTCAAATATGTAATAGTCAAGACCTACCCCTTGCTCAACGAAATGGGCTAAACACCCTATATTCAACGCCTAGGAATACACCTGACTAGAAAGAATTTTCAAACCCATGGATTTATATGTCACCAAAAGAGAATCAAGCGTGTGTACAGCTGCATGAAGGCAGCAGAGACAATCCGATAAATCCCATTATCACAATGAATTACAAAAGCAAAACACAATGACAGTGAAATAGAGAGCAATTCTTAAATAATTCATTCAGGGCTTGTGATGCAACCTGGATTTACCTCATCTACACTCAGAGCTGAGTGAGACATAAGGTTGGACACTTCGGGCTGATAGCATTGGTGAGGTTCGATGAGCAAATGCAGACCATTTGAAGTCATACTGCATGGTACCCAATCCATGGGTACCAACTCTCCAGGTTTAAGCGATTCTTCCTTCAGCTAAAGCATGCATGGGAAACCCACAGTATGGTGCACCGTGTGACTGGGAAACGTTTTCAAATGCATCTCAGTTTTTGTCCCCTTTTACTCGGGTTCACAATTCCAGACACTTTACTAACACTCTCCCCACTTGGAGAGTCAGTGCCTTTAACCTGCTGTTTGGGAGAGTTTGCAATTTCTGTGCAAAATGAACAGGAATAGGAAGAACCAATGAGAGACTAGCTGTAGGTGTCTGCACGGGCAAATTTATCGCTCATTTCCAACCAGGAATAGGAATTAACCAAACGCTCAGCATGCCGTGCCGGAACCAGATTAGGGCCTGAAGCAATATTGCGGGTTTGCGGCCAGCTCACAAGAAAGCGATTTGAAGAAAGGAGCTCAGGGGCACTGTAATTCACAAACCTGCAGAGTTATAAATGACAGCTATCGTCCAAAAATATATTGAAGGAAGTCTGCGAAGAGGACTTGAAAGCGGGGCAGAATTGCAGGAAAACGATTTCAGGGGGTAGACTGGAATTGCATTTAAAGCATAAGAAAAGAGGCAGAACGTCGACAATGATGCACTTGGCCAAAAAGGGCGTATGCGTTATTTCCTGAATATATTCAGGAAAAAACGCATACGCCCTTTTTGGACAACCAAGCAAGCATGTTAAAGAAATCTGCACTACAATGAAGTCTCACTGCCCCCCGGTCAAAAGGGCCATCTGAAAAAAGTGTAAAATCCAGAAATGCAGCACAGGCCGTGGAGAACAGGGAGCCTTGTTATGCTGATGGGTGGGATGTAAATTGCCAACAGCCACTCTGGAGAAGTGTATGGTGTTTCCTGAAACACCTAAAAAACAAAGCAACCGAGCCTACGGCACTTCCACTTATGGTCCTATAGCTTAGGGAAATTAAAATCAAAAACACACAGACACCCCAAAGTTTCAGAGGGCTCTGTTTACAAGAACCTCGTCTACGGTACAAGTTAAATATCCGAGAAAGCGAAAAATGGATAAAGAAGTTGTGGTACGTACGTACAATGAAATATCACTCACCAATGAAATCTATGTCATCTGGCCCATCGTGGCATAATGAGTGGATTCAGGTACGATGATTCTAAGTGAAATAAGTCACACAGAAAATGAAACATCATATGATATCACTAATACACGGAATGTAATCTTGGCTACACATGAACTGAATTACAAAACAGAACAGGGTCTCAAATTTAGAAAACCAACTTATGTTTGCTTAAGGGGAAAGGTGAGTTGGGGTGCTGCATAAAAACAGAGATAGATATTAGCACAGATACCATTCCATAAGTTAAATATGTAATAGTCCAGACCTACCCCTTGCTCAACGAAATGGGATAAACACCCTATATTCAACGCCTAGGAATACACCTGACTAGTAAGAATCTTCAAACCCATGGATTTATATGTCTCCATAAGAGAATCAAGCGTGTGTACAGCTGCATGAATGAAGCAGAGAAAATCCGATAAATCCCACTATCAAAATGAATTACAAAAACAAAACACAATGAGAGTGAAATAGAGAGCAATTCTTAAATAATTCATTCAGGGCTTGTGATGCAACCTGGATTTACCTCATCTACACCCAGAGCTGAGTGAGACATAAGGTTGGACACTTCGGGCTGATAGCATTGGTGAGGTTCAATGAGCAAATGCAGACCATTTGAAGTCATACTGCATGGTACCCATTCTATGGGTCCCAACTCTCCAGGTTTAAGCGATTCTTCCTTCAGCTAAAACATGCATGGGAAACCTACAGTATGGTGCACCGTGTGACCGGGAAACGTTTTCAAATGCATCTCAGTTTTCGTACCCTTTTACTCGGGTTCACAATTCCAGACCATTTACTAACACTCTCCCCACTTGGAGAGTCAGTGACTTTAACCTCCTGTTTGGCACAGTTTGCAATTTCTGCACAAGATGAACAGGAATAGGGAGAACCAATGAGAGACTAGATGTAGGTGTCTGCAAGGGCAAATTTAATGCTCATTTCCAACCAGGAAGAGGAATTAACCAAAGGCTCAGCATGACGTGCCGGAACAAGATTAGGGCCTGAAGCAATCCTGCGGGTTTGCGGCCAGCTCACAAGAAAGCGATTTGAAGAAAGGAGCTCAGGGGCCAAGTAATTCACAAACCTGCAGAGTTATAAATGACAGCTATCGTCCAAAAATATATTGAAGGAAGGCTGCGAAGAGGACTTGAAAGCGGGGCAGAATTGCAGGAAAACGATTTCAGGGGGTAGACTGGAATTGCATTTGAAGCATAGAAAATGAGGCAGAACGTCGACAATGATGCACTTGGCCAAAAAGGGCGTATGCGTTTTTTCCTGAATATATTCAGGAAAAAACGCATACGCCCTTTTTGGCCAACCAAGCAAGCATGGTAAAGAAATCTGCACTACAACGAAGTCTCACTGCCCCCCGGTCAAAAGGGCATTCTGAAAAAAGTGTAAAATCCAGAAATGCAGCACAGGTCATGGAGAACAGGGAGCCTTGTTATGCTGATGGGCGGGATGTAAATTGCCAACAGCCACTCTGGAGAAGTGTATGGTGTTTCCTGAAACACCTAAAAAACAAAGCAACGGAGCCTACGGCACTTCCACTTATGGTCCTATAGCTTAGGGATATTAAAATCAAAAACACACAGCCACCCCAAAGTTTCAGACGGCTCTGTTTACAAGAACCTCGTCTACGGTACAAGTTAAATATCCCAGAAAGCGGAAAATGGATAAAGAAATTGTGGTACGTACGTACAATGGAATATCACTCACCAATGAAATCTATGTCATCAGGCCCGTCGTGGCATAATGAGTGGATTCAGGTATGATGATGCTAAGTGAAATAAGTCACACAGAAAATGAAACATCATAAGATATCACTAATGCACGGAATGTAATCTTGGCTACACATGAACTGAATTACAAAACAGAACAGGGTCTCAAATTTAGAAAACCAACTTATGTTTGCTTAAGGGGAAAGGTGAGTTGGGGTGCTGCATAAAACCAGAGATAGAAATTAGCACAGATACCATTCCATACGTCAAATATGTAATAGTCAAGACCTACCCCTTGCTCAACGAAATGGGCTAAACACCCTATATTCAACGCCTAGGAATACACCTGACTAGAAAGAATTTTCAAACCCATGGATTTATATGTCTCCAAAAGAGAATCAAGCGTGTGTACAGCTGCATGAAGGCAGCAGAGACAATCCGATAAATCCCATTATCACAATGAATTACAAAAGCAAAACACAATGACAGTGAAATAGAGAGCAATTCTTAAATAATTCATTCAGGGCTTGTGATGCAACCTGGATTTACCTCATCTACACCCAGAGCTGAGTGAGCCATAAGGTTGGACACTTCGGGCTGATAGCATTGGTGAGGTTCGATGAGCAAATGCAGACCATTTGAAGTCATACTGCATGGTACCCATTCCATGGGTCCCAACTCTCCAGGTTTAAGCGATTCTTCCTTCAGCTAAAGCATGCATGGGAAACCCAGAGTATGGTACACTGTGTGACCGGGAAACGTTTTCAAATGCATCTCAGTTTTTGTCCTCTTTGACTCTGGTTCACAATTCCAGACCCTTTACTAACACTCTCCCCACTTGTAGAGTCAGTGCCTTTAACCTCCTGTTTGGCACAGTTTGCAATTTCTGCGCAAGATGAACAGGAATAGGGAGAACAAATGAGAGACTAGCTGTAGGTGTCTGCACGGGCAAATTTAACACTCATTTTCCACCAGGAAGGGGAATTAACCAAAGGCTCAGCATGCCGTGCCGGAACCAGATTAGGGCCTGAAGCAATCCTGCGGGTTTGGGGCCGGCTCACAAGAAAGCGATTTGAAGAAAGGAGCTCAGGGGCACTGTAATTCAGAAACCTGCAGAGTTATAAATGACAGCTATCGTCCAAAAATATATTGAAGGTAGGCTGCGAAGAGGACTTGAAAGCGGGGCAGAATTGCAGGAAAACGATTTCAGGGGGTAGACTGGAATTGCATTTAAAGCATAGGAAAAGAGGCAGAACGTCGACAATGATGCACTTGGCCAAAAAGGGCGTATGCGTTTTTTCCTGAATATATTCAGGAAAAAACGCATACGCCCTTTTTGGCCAACCAAGCAAGCATGTTAAAGAAATCTGCACTACAATGAAGTCTCACTGCCCCCCGTCAAAAGGGTCATCTGAAAAAAGTGTAAAATCCAGAAATGCAGCCCAGGCAATGGAGAACAGGGAGTCTTGTTATGCTGATGGATGGGATGTAAATTGCCAAGAGCCACTCTGGAGAAGTGTATGGTGTTTCCTGAAACACCTAAAAAACAAAGCAACGGAGCCTACGGCACTTCCACTTATGGTCCTATAGATTAGGGAAATTAAAATAAAAAACACACAGCCACCCCAAAGTTTCAGACGGTTCTGTTTACAAGAACTTCATCTACGGTACAAGTTAAATATCCCAGAAAGCGAAAAATGGATAAAGAAGTTGTGGTACGTACGTACAATGGAATATCACTCACAAATGAAATCTATTTCATCTGGCCCATCGTGGCATAATGAGTGGATTCAGGTACGATGATTCTAAGTGAAATAAGTCACACAGAAAATGAAACATCATAAGATATCACTAATACACGGAATGTAATCTTGGCTACACATGAACTGAATTACAAAACAGAACAGGGTCTCAAATTTAGAAAACAAACTTATGTTTGCTTAAGGGGAAAGGTGAGTTGGGGTGCTGCATAAAACCAGAGATAGAAATTAGCACAGATACCATTCCATACGTCAAATATGTAATAGTCAAGACCTACCCCTTGCTCAACGAAATGGGCTAAACACCCTATATTCAACGCCTACGAATACACCTGACTAGAAAGAATTTTCAAACCCATGGATTTATATGTCTCCATAAGAGAATCAAGCGTGTGTACAGCTGCATGAAGGCAGCAGAGACAATCCTATAAATCCCATTATCAAAATGAATTACAAAAACAAAACACAATGACAGTGAAATAGAGAGCAATTCTTAAATAATTCATTCAGGGCTTGTGATGCAACCTGGATTTACCTCATCTACACTCAGAGCTGAGTGAGACATAAGGTTGGACACTTCGGGCTGATAGCATTGGTGAGGTTCGATGAGCAAATGCAGACCATTTGAAGTCATACTGCATGGTACCCATTCCATGGGTCCCAACTCTCCAGGTTTAAGCGATTCTTCCTTCAGCTAAAGCATGCATGGGAAACCCACAGTATGGTGCACCGTGTGACCGGGAAAAGTTTTCAAATGCATCTCAGTTTCTATCCCCTTTTACTCGGGTTCACAATTCCAGACCCTTTACTAAAATTCTCCCCACTTGGAGAGTCAGTGCCTTTAACCTCCTGTTTGGCACAGTTTGCAATTTCTGCGCAAGATGAACAGGAATAGGGAGAAACAATGAGAGACTAGCGGTAGGTGTCTGCACGGGCAAATTTAACGCTCATTTCCAACCAGGAAGAGGAATTAACCAAAGGCTCAGCATGCCTTGCTGGAACCAGATTAGGGCCTGAAGCAATCCTGCGGGTTTGCGGCCAGCTCAAAAGAAAGCGATTTGAAGAAAGGAGCTCAGGGGCCAAGCAATTCACAAACCTGCAGAGTTATAAATGACAGCTATCGTCCAAAAATATATTGAAGGAAGGCTGCGAAGAGGACTAGAAAGCGGGGCAGAATTGCTGGAAAACAATTACAGGGGGTAGACTGGAATTGCATTTAAAGCATAGGAAAAGAGGCAGAACATCGACAATGATGCACTTGGCCAAAAAGGGCGTATGCGTTTTTTCCTGAATATATTCAGGAAAAAACGCATACGCCCTTTTTGGCCAACCAAGCAAGCATATTAAAGAAATCTGCACTACAATGACGTCTCACTGCCCCCCGGTCAAAAGCGCCATCTGAAAAAAGTGTAAAATCCAGAAATGCAGCACAGGCCATGGAGAACAGGGAGCCTTTTTATGCTGATGGGTGGGATGTAAATTGCCAAGAGCCACTCTGGAGAAGTGTATGGTGTTTCCTGCAACACCTAAAAAACAAAGCAACGGAGCCTACGTCACTTCCACTTATGGTCCTATAGCTTAGGGAAATTAAAATCAAAAACACACAGCCACCCCAAAGTTTCAGACGGCTCTGTTTACAAGAACCTCGTCTACGGTACAAGTAAAATATGCCAGAAAGTGAAAAATGGATAAAGAAGTTGTGGTACGTACGTACAATGGAATATCACTCACCAATGAAATCTATGTCATCAGGCCCATCGCGGCATAATGAGTGGATTCAGGTACGATGATTCTAAGTGAAATAAGTCACACAGAAAATGAAACATTATAAGATATCACTAATACAAGGAATGTAAACTTGGCTACACATGACCTAAATTACAAAACAAAACAGGGCCTCAAATTTAGAAAACCAACTTATGCTTGCTTAAGGGGACAGGTGAGTTGGGGTGCTGCATAAAACCAGAGATAGAAATTAGCACAGATACCTTTCCATAAGCCAAATATGTAATAGTCAAGACCTACCCCTTGCTCAACGAAGTGGACTAAACACCCCATATTCAACGCCTAGGAATACACCTGACTAGTAAGAATCTTCAAACACATGGATTTATATGTCTCCATAAGAGAATCAAGCGTGTGTACAGCTGCATGAAGGCAGCAGAGAAAATCCGATAAATCCCATTATCAAAATGAATTACAAAAACAAAACACAAGGACAGTGAAATAGAGAGCAATTCTTAAATAATTCATTCAGGGCTTGTGATGCAACCTGGATTTACCTCATCTACACCCAGAGCTGAGTGAGACATAAGGTTGGGCACTTCGGGCTGATAGCATTGGTGAGGTTCGATGAGCAAATGCAGACCATTTGAAGTCATACTGCATGGTACCCATTCCATGGGTCCCAACTCTCCAGGTTTAAGGGATTCTTCCTTCAGCTAAAACATGCATGGGGAACCCACAGTATGGTGCACCGTGTGACCGGGAAACATTTTAAATGTATCTCAGTTTTCGTCCCCTTTTACTCGGGTTCACCATTCCAGACCCTTTACTCACACTCTCCCCACTTGGAGAGTCAGTGCCTTTAACCTCCTGTTTGGCACAGTTTGCAATTTCTGCGCAAGATGAACAGGAATAGGGCGAACCAATGAGAGACTAGCTGTAGGTGTCTGCACGGGCAAATTTAATGTTCATTTCCTACCAGGAATAGGAATTAACCAAAGGCTCAGCATGCCGTGCCGGAACCAGATTAGGGCCTGAAGCAATCCTTCGGGTTTGCGGCCAGCTCACAAGATAGCGAGTTGAAGAAAGGAGCTCAGGGTCACTGTAACTCACAAACCTGCAGAGTTATAAATGACAGCTATCGTCCAAAAATATATTGAAGGAAGGCTGCGAAGACGACTTGTAAGCGGGGCAGAATTGCAGGAAAACAATTTCGGGGGTAGACGGTAATTGCATTTAAAGCATAGGAAAAGAGGCAGAATGTCGACAATGATGCTTTTGGCCAAAAAGGGCGTAAGCGTTTTTTCCTGAATATATTCAGGAAAAAACGCATATGCCCTTTTTCGCCAGCCAAGCAAGCATGTTAAAGAAATGTGCCCTACAATGAACTCTCACTGCCCCCCGGTCAAAAGGGCCATCTGAAAAAAGTGTAAAATCCAGAAAGGCAGCACAGGCCATGGAGAACAGGGAGCCTTGTTATGCTGTCGGGCGGGATGTAAATTGCCAACAGCCGCTCTGGAGAAGTGTATGGTGTTTCCGGGAACACCTAAAAAACAAAGCAACCGAGCCTACGGCACTTCCACTTATGGTCCTATAGCTTAGGGAAATTAAAATCAAAAACACACAGCCACCCCAAAGGGTCGGTCGGCTCTGTTTACAAGAACCTCGTCTACGGTACAAGTTAAATATCCCAGAAAGCGAAAACTGGATAAGAAGTTGCGGTTTGTACGTACAATGGAATATCATTCACCAATGAAGTCTAGTTCATCTTGCCCGTCATGGCATAATGAGTTGATTCAGGTACGATTATTCTAAGTGAAATAAGTCACAGAAAATGAAACATCATAAGATATCACTAATACACCGAATGTAATCTTGGCTACACATGAACTGAATTACAAAACAGAACAGGGTCTCAAATTTAGAACACCAACTTATGCTTGCTTAAGGGGAAAGGTGAGTTGGGGTGCTGCATCAAACCAGAGATAGAAATTAGCACAGATACCTTTCCATAAGCCAAATATGTAATAGTCAAGACCTACCACTTGCTCAACGAAATGGACTAAACACCACATATTCAACACCTAGGAATACATCTGACTAGTAAGAATCATCAAACCCATGGATTTATATGTCTCCGTAAGAGAATGAAGCGTGTGTTCAGTGGCATGAATGCAGCAGAGAAAATCCGATATATCCCATTATCAAACTGAATTACAAAAACAAAACTCAAGGACAGTGAAATAGAGAGCAATTCTTAAATAATTCATTCAGGGCTTGTGATGCAACCTGGATTTACCACATCTACACCCAGAGCTGAGTGAGCCATAAGGTTGGGCACTTCAGGCTGATAGCATTGGTGAGGTTCGATGAGCAAATGCAGACCATTTGAAGTCATACTGCATGGTACCCATTCCATGGGTCCCAACTATCCAGGTTTAAGGGATTCTTCCTTCAGCTAAAACATGCATGGGAAACCCACAGTATGGTGCACCGTGTGACCGGGAAACATTTTAAATGTATCTCAGTTTTCGTCCCCTTTTACTCGGGTTCACCATTCCAGACCCTTTACTCACACTCTCCCCACTTGGAGAGTCAGTGCCTTTAACCTGCTGTTTGGCACAGTTTGCAATTTCTGCGCAACATGAACAGGAATAGGGAGAACCAATGAGAGACTAGCTGTAGGTGTCTGCACGGGCAAAATTAACGCTCATTTCCCACCAGGAAGACGAATTAAGCAAAGGCTCAGCATGCCGTGCCGGAACCAGATTAGGGCCTGAAGCAATCCTGAGGGTTTGCGGCCAGCTCACAAGATAGTGAGTTGAAGAAAGGAGCTCAGGGGCACTGTAACTCACAAACCTGCAGAGTTATAAATGACAGCTACCGTCCAGAAATATATTGAAGGTAGTCTGCGAAGTCGACTTGTAAGCAGAGCAGAATTGCAGGAAAACGATTTCAGGGGGTAGACGGGAATTGCATTTAAAGCATAGGAAAAGAGGCAGAACGTCGACAATGATGCTCTTGGCCAAAAAGGGCGTATGCGTTATTTCCTGAATTTCAGGAAAAAACGCATACGCACTTTTTGGCCAACCAAGCAAGCATGTTAAAGAAATCTGCACTACAATGAAGTCTCATTGCCCCCCGGTAAAAGGGCCATCTGAAAAAAGTGTAAAATCCAGAAAGGCAGCACAGGCCATGGCAAACAGGTTGCCTTGATATGCTGATGGGCGGGAAGTAAATTGCCAACAGCCGCTCTGGAGAAGTGTATGGTGTTTCATGGAACACCTAAAAAACAAAGCAACGGAGCCTACGGCACTTCCACTTATGGTCCTATAGCTTAGGGAAATTAAAATCAAAAACACACAGCCACCCCAAAGTGTCGGACGGCTCTGTTTACAACATCCTCGTCGACGGTACAAGTTAAATATCCCAGAATGTGAAAAATGGATAAAGAAATTGTGGTACGTACGTACAATGGAATATCACTCAGCAATGAAATCTATGTCATCAGGCCCGTCGCGGCATAATGAGTGGATTCAGGTACGATGATTCTAAGTGAAATAAATCACACAGAAAATGAAACATCATAAGATATCACTAATACAAGGAATGTAAACTTGGCTACACATGACCTGAATTGCAAAACAGAACAGGGTCTCAAATTTAGAACACCAACTTATGCTTGCTTAAGGGGAAAGGTGTTTTGGGGTGCTGCATCAAACCAGAGATAGAAATTAGCACAGATACCTTTCCATAAGCCAAATATGTAATAGTCAAGACCTACACCTTGCTCAAAGAAATGGACTAAACACCGCATATTCAACGCCTAGGAATACATCTGACTACTAAGAATCATCAAACCCATGGATTTATATGTCTCCGTAAGAGAATGAAGCGTGTGTACAGCGGCATGAATGCAGCAGAGAAAATCCGATAAATCCCATTATCAAAATGAATTACAAAAACTAAACTCAAGGACAGTAAAATAGAGAGCAATTCTTAAATAATTCATTCAGGGCTTGTGATTCAACCTGGATTTACCACATCTACACCCAGAGCTGAGTGAGACATAAGGTTGGGCACTTCTGGCTGATAGCATTGGTGAGGTTCGATGAGCAAATGCAGACCCTTTGAAGTCATACTGCATGGTACCCGTTCCATGGGTCCCAACTCTCCAGGTTTAAGGGATACTTCCTTCAGCTAAAACATGCATGGGAAACCCACAGTATGGTGCACCGTGTGACCGGGAAAAGTTTTCAAATGCATCTCAGTTTCTATCCCCTTTTACTCGGGTTCACAATTCCAGACCCTTTACTAAAACTCTCCCCACTTGGAGAGTCAGTGCCTTTAACCTCCTGTTTGGCACAGTTTGCAATTTCTGCGCAAGATGAACAGGAATAGGGAGAAACAATGAGAGACTAGCTGTAGGTGTCTGCACGGGCAAATTTAACGCTCATTTCCAACCAGGAAGAGGAATTAACCAAAGGCTCAGCATGCCTTGCTGGAACCAGATTAGGGCCTGAAGCAATCCTGCGGGTTTGCGGCCAGCTCAAAAGAAAGCGATTTGAAGAAAGGAGCTCAGGGGCCAAGCAATTCACAAACCTGCAGAGTTATAAATGACAGCTATCGTCCAAAAATATATTGAAGGAAGGCTGCGAAGAGGACTAGAAAGCGGGGCAGAATTGCTGGAAAACAATTACAGGGGGTAGACAGGAATTGCATTTAAAGCATAGGAAAAGAGGCAGAACATCGACAATGATGCACTTGGCCAAAAAGGGCGTATGCGTTTTTTCCTGAATATATTCAGGAAAAAACGCATACGCCCTTTTTGGCCAACCAAGCAAGCATATTAAAGAAATCTGCACTACAATGACGTCTCACTGCCCCCCGGTCAAAAGCGCCATCTGAAAAAAGTGTAAAATCCAGAAATGCAGCACAGGCCATGGAGAACAGGGAGCCTTTTTATGCTGATGGGTGGGATGTAAATTGCCAAGAGCCACTCTGGAGAAGTGTATGGTGTTTCCTGCAACACCTAAAAAACAAAGCAACGGAGCCTACGTCACTTCCACTTATGGTCCTATAGCTTAGGGAAATTAAAATCAAAAACACACAGCCACCCCAAAGTTTCAGACGGCTCTGTTTACAAGAACCTCGTCTACGGTACAAGTAAAATATGCCAGAAAGTGAAAAATGGATAAAGAAGTTGTGGTACGTACGTACAATGGAATATCACTCACCAATGAAATCTATGTCATCAGGCCCATCGCGGCATAATGAGTGGATTCAGGTACGATGATTCTAAGTGAAATAAGTCACACAGAAAATGAAACATTATAAGATATCACTAATACAAGGAATGTAAACTTGGCTACACATGACCTAAATTACAAAACAAAACAGGGCCTCAAATTTAGAAAACCAACTTATGCTTGCTTAAGGGGACAGGTGAGTTGGGGTGCTGCATAAAACCAGAGATAGAAATTAGCACAGATACCTTTCCATAAGCCAAATATGTAATAGTCAAGACCTACCCCTTGCTCAACGAAATGGACTAAACACCCCATATTCAACGCCTAGGAATACACCTGACTAGTAAGAATCTTCAAACACATGGATTTATATGTCTCCATAAGAGAATCAAGCGTGTGTACAGCTGCATGAAGGCAGCAGAGAAAATCCGATAAATCCCATTATCAAAATGAATTACAAAAACAAAACACAAGGACAGTGAAATAGAGAGCAATTCTTAAATAATTCATTCAGGGCTTGTGATGCAACCTGGATTTACCTCATCTACACCCAGAGCTGAGTGAGACATAAGGTTGGGCACTTCGGGCTGATAGCATTGGTGAGGTTCGATGAGCAAATGCAGACCATTTGAAGTCATACTGCATGGTACCCATTCCATGGGTCCCAACTCTCCAGGTTTAAGGGATTCTTCCTTCAGCTAAAACATGCATGGGGAACCCACAGTATGGTGCACCGTGTGACCGGGAAACATTTTAAATGTATCTCAGTTTTCGTCCCCTTTTACTCGGGTTCACCATTCCAGACCCTTTACTCACACTCTCCCCACTTGGAGAGTCAGTGCCTTTAACCTCCTGTTTGGCACAGTTTGCAATTTCTGCGCAAGATGAACAGCAATAGGGAGAACCAATGAGAGACTAGCTGTAGGTGTCTGCACGGGCAAATTTAATGTTCATTTCCTACCAGGAATAGGAATTAACCAAAGGCTCAGCATGCCGTGCCGGAACCAGATTAGGGCCTGAAGCAATCCTTCGGGTTTGCGGCCAGCTCACAAGATAGCGAGTTGAAGAAAGGAGCTCAGGGTCACTGTAACTCACAAACCTGCAGAGTTATAAATGACAGCTATCGTCCAAAAATATATTGAAGGAAGGCTGCGAAGACGACTTGTAAGCGGGGCAGAATTGCAGGAAAACAATTTCGGGGGTAGACGGGAATTGCATTTAAAGCATAGGAAAAGAGGCAGAATGTCGACAATGATGCTTTTGGCCAAAAAGGGCGTAAGCGTTTTTTCCTGAATATATTCAGGAAAAAACGCATATGCCCTTTTTCGCCAGCCAAGCAAGCATGTTAAAGAAATGTGCCCTACAATGAACTCTCACTGCCCCCCGGTCAAAAGGGCCATCTGAAAAAAGTGTAAAATCCAGAAAGGCAGCACAGGCCATGGAGAACAGGGAGCCTTGTTATGCTGTCGGGCGGGATGTAAATTGCCAACAGCCGCTCTGGAGAAGTGTATGGTGTTTCCGGGAACACCTAAAAAACAAAGCAACCGAGCCTACGGCACTTCCACTTATGGTCCTATAGCTTAGGGAAATTAAAATCAAAAACACACAGCCACCCCAAAGGGTCGGTCGGCTCTGTTTACAAGAACCTCGTCTACGGTACTAGTTAAATATCCCAGAAAGCGAAAACTGGATAAGAAGTTGCGGTTTGTACGTACAATGGAATATCATTCACCAATGAAGTCTAGTTCATCTTGCCCGTCATGGCATAATGAGTTGATTCAGGTACGATTATTCTAAGTGAAATAAGTCACAGAAAATGAAACATCATAAGATATCACTAATACACCGAATGTAATCTTGGCTACACATGAACTGAATTACAAAACAGAACAGGGTCTCAAATTTAGAACACCAACTTATGCTTGCTTAAGGGGAAAGGTGAGTTGGGGTGCTGCATCAAACCAGAGATAGAAATTAGCACAGATACCTTTCCATAAGCCAAATATGTAATAGTCAAGACCTACCACTTGCTCAACGAAATGGACTAAACACCACATATTCAACACCTAGGAATACATCTGACTAGTAAGAATCATCAAACCCATGGATTTATATGTCTCCGTAAGAGAATGAAGCGTGTGTTCAGTGGCATGAATGCAGCAGAGAAAATCCGATATATCCCATTATCAAACTGAATTACAAAAACAAAACTCAAGGACAGTGAAATAGAGAGCAATTCTTAAATAATTCATTCAGGGCTTGTGATGCAACCTGGATTTACCACATCTACACCCAGAGCTGAGTGAGCCATAAGGTTGGGCACTTCAGGCTGATAGCATTGGTGAGGTTCGATGAGCAAATGCAGACCATTTGAAGTCATACTGCATGGTACCCATTCCATGGGTCCCAACTATCCAGGTTTAAGGGATTCTTCCTTCAGCTAAAACATGCATGGGAAACCCACAGTATGGTGCACCGTGTGACCGGGAAACATTTTAAATGTATCTCAGTTTTCGTCCCCTTTTACTCGGGTTCACCATTCCAGACCCTTTACTCACACTCTCCCCACTTGGAGAGTCAGTGCCTTTAACCTGCTGTTTGGCACAGTTTGCAATTTCTGCGCAACATGAACAGGAATAGGGAGAACCAATGAGAGACTAGCTGTAGGTGTCTGCACGGGAAAATTTAACGCTCATTTCCCACCAGGAAGACGAATTAAGCAAAGGCTCAGCATGCCGTGCCGGAACCAGATTAGGGCCTGAAGCAATCCTGAGGGTTTGCGGCCAGCTCACAAGATAGTGAGTTGAAGAAAGGAGCTCAGGGGCACTGTAACTCACAAACCTGCAGAGTTATAAATGACAGCTACCGTCCAGAAATATATTGAAGGTAGTCTGCGAAGTCGACTTGTAAGCAGAGCAGAATTGCAGGAAAACGATTTCAGGGGGTAGACGGGAATTGCATTTAAAGCATAGGAAAAGAGGCAGAACGTCGACAATGATGCTCTTGGCCAAAAAGGGCGTATGCGTTATTTCCTGAATTTCAGGAAAAAACGCATACGCACTTTTTGGCCAACCAAGCAAGCATGTTAAAGAAATCTGCACTACAATGAAGTCTCATTGCCCCCCGGTAAAAGGGCCATCTGAAAAAAGTGTAAAATCCAGAAAGGCAGCACAGGCCATGGCAAACAGGTTGCCTTGATATGCTGATGGGCGGGAAGTAAATTGCCAACAGCCGCTCTGGAGAAGTGTATGGTGTTTCATGGAACACCTAAAAAACAAAGCAACGGAGCCTACGGCACTTCCACTTATGGTCCTATAGCTTAGGGAAATTAAAATCAAAAACACACAGCCACCCCAAAGTGTCGGACGGCTCTGTTTACAACATCCTCGTCGACGGTACAAGTTAAATATCCCAGAATGTGAAAAATGGATAAAGAAATTGTGGTACGTACGTACAATGGAATATCACTCAGCAATGAAATCTATGTCATCAGGCCCGTCGCGGCATAATGAGTGGATTCAGGTACGATGATTCTAAGTGAAATAAATCACACAGAAAATGAAACATCATAAGATATCACTAATACAAGGAATGTAAACTTGGCTACACATGACCTGAATTGCAAAACAGAACAGGGTCTCAAATTTAGAACACCAACTTATGCTTGCTTAAGGGGAAAGGTGATTTGGGGTGCTGCATCAAACCAGAGATAGAAATTAGCACAGATACCTTTCCATAAGCCAAATATGTAATAGTCAAGACCTACACCTTGCTCAAAGAAATGGACTAAACACCGCATATTCAACGCCTAGGAATACATCTGACTACTAAGAATCATCAAACCCATGGATTTATATGTCTCCGTAAGAGAATGAAGCGTGTGTACAGCGGCATGAATGCAGCAGAGAAAATCCGATAAATCCCATTATCAAAATGAATTACAAAAACTAAACTCAAGGACAGTAAAATAGAGAGCAATTCTTAAATAATTCATTCAGGGCTTGTGATTCAACCTGGATTTACCACATCTACACCCAGAGCTGAGTGAGACATAAGGTTGGGCACTTCTGGCTGATAGCATTGGTGAGGTTCGATGAGCAAATGCAGACCCTTTGAAGTCATACTGCATGGTACCCGTTCCATGGGTCCCAACTCTCCAGGTTTAAGGGATTCTTCCTTCAGCTAAAACATGCATGGGAAACCCACAGTATGGTGCACCGTGTGACCGGGAAACGTTTTAAATGCATCTCAGTTTTCGTTCACTTTTACTCGGGTTCACCATTCCAGACCCCTTACTCACACTCTCCCCACTTGGAGAGTCAGTGACTTTAACCTCCTGTTTGGCACAGTTTGCAATTTCTGCGCAAGATGAACAGGAATAGGGAGAACCAATGAGAGACTAGCTGTAGGTGTCTGCACGGGCAAATTTAACGCTCATTTCCCACCAGGAAGAGGAATTAACCACAGGCTCAGCATGCCTTGCTGGAACCAGATTAGGGCCTGAAGTAATCCTGCGGGTTTGCGGACAGCTCACAGTATAGCGAGTTGAAGAAAGGAGCTCAGGGGCACTGTAACTCACAAACCTGCAGAGTTATAAATGACAGCTATCGTCCAAAAAATATTGAAGGAAGGCTGCAAATACGACTTGTAAGTGGGGTAGAATTGCAGGAAAACGATTTCAGGGGGTAGACGGGAATTGCATTTAAAGCATAGGAAAAGAGGCAGAACGTCGACAATGATGCACTTGGCCAAAAAGGGCGTATGCGTTTTTTTCTGAATATATTCAAGAAAAAACGCATACGCCCTTTTTGGCCAACCAAGCAAGCATGTTAAAGAAATCTGCACTACAATGAAGTCTCACTGCCCCCCGGTCAAAAGGGCCATCTGAAAAAAGTGTAAAATCCAGAAATGCAGCACAGGCCATGGAGAACAGGGAGCCTTGTTATGCTGATGGGTGGGATGTAAATTGCCAAAGGCCACTCTGGAGAAGTGTATGGTGTTTCCTGAAACACCTAAAAAACAAAGCAACGGAGCCTACGGACTTCCACTTATGGTCCTATAGCTTAGGGAAATTAAAATCAAAAACACACAGCCACCCCAAAGTTTCAGAGGGCTCTGTTTACAAGAACCTCGTCTACGGTACAAGTTAAATATCCCAGAAAGCGAAAAATGGATAAAGAAGATGTGGTACGTACGTACAATGGAATATCACTCAGCAATGAAATCTATGTCATCTGGCCCATCGTGGCATAATGAGTGGATTCAGGTACGATGATTCTAAGTGAAATAAGTCACACAGAAAATGAAACATCATAAGATATCACTAATACAAGGAATGTAAACTTGGCTACACATGACCTAAATTACAAAACAGAACATGGTCTCAAATTTAGAACACCAACTTATGCTTGCTTAAGGGGAAAGGTGAGTTGGGGTGCTGCATAAAACCAGAGATAGAAATTAGCACAGATACCTTTCCATAAGCCAAATATGTAATAGTCAAGACCTACCCCTTGCTCAACGAAATGGACTAAACACCCCATATTCAACGCCTAGGAATACACCTGACTAGTAAGAATCTTCAAACCCATGGATATATATGTCTCCATAAGAGAATGAAGCGTGTGTACAGCGGCATGAATGCAGCAGAGAATATCCGATAAATCCCATTATCAAAATGAATTACACAAACAAAACACAAGGACAGTGAAATAGAGAGCATTTCTTAAATAATTCATTCAGGGCTTGTGATGCAACCTGGATTTACCACATCTACACCCAGAGCTGAGTGAGACATAAGGTTGGGCACTTCGGGCTGATAGCATTGGTGAGGTTCGATGAGCAAATGCAGACCATTTGAAGTCATACTGCATGGTACCCGTTCCATGGGTCCCAACTCTCCAGGTTTAAGGGATTCTTCCTTCAGCTAAAACATGCATGGGAAACCCACACTATGGTGCACCGTGTGACCGGGAAACGTTTTCAAATGCATTGCAGTTTTCGTCCCCTTTTACTCGGCTTCACCATTCCAGACCCTTTACTCACACTCTCCCCACTTGGAGAGTCAGTGCCTTTAACCTGCTGTTTGGCACAGTTTGCAATTTCTGCGCAACATGAACAGGAATAGGGAGAACCAATGAGAGACTAGCTGTAGGTGTCTGCACGGGCAAAATTAACGCTCATTTCCCACCAGGAAGACGAATTAAGCAAAGGCTCAGCATGCCGTGCCGGAACCAGATTAGGGCCTGAAGCAATCCTGAGGGTTTGCGGCCAGCTCACAAGATAGTGAGTTGAAGAAAGGAGCTCAGGGGCACTGTAACTCACAAACCTGCAGAGTTATAAATGACAGCTACCGTCCAGAAATATATTGAAGGTAGTCTGCGAAGTCGACTTGTAAGCAGAGCAGAATTGCAGGAAAACGATTTCAGGGGGTAGACGGGAATTGCATTTAAAGCATAGGAAAAGAGGCAGAACGTCGACAATGATGCTCTTGGCCAAAAAGGGCGTATGCGTTATTTCCTGAATTTCAGGAAAAAACGCATACGCACTTTTTGGCCAACCAAGCAAGCATGTTAAAGAAATCTGCACTACAATGAAGTCTCATTGCCCCCCGGTAAAAGGGCCATCTGAAAAAAGTGTAAAATCCAGAAAGGCAGCACAGGCCATGGCAAACAGGTTGCCTTGATATGCTGATGGGCGGGAAGTAAATTGCCAACAGCCGCTCTGGAGAAGTGTATGGTGTTTCATGGAACACCTAAAAAACAAAGCAACGGAGCCTACGGCACTTCCACTTATGGTCCTATAGCTTAGGGAAATTAAAATCAAAAACACACAGCCACCCCAAAGTGTCGGACGGCTCTGTTTACAACATCCTCGTCGACGGTACAAGTTAAATATCCCAGAATGTGAAAAATGGATAAAGAAATTGTGGTACGTACGTACAATGGAATATCACTCAGCAATGAAATCTATGTCATCAGGCCCGTCGCGGCATAATGAGTGGATTCAGGTACGATGATTCTAAGTGAAATAAATCACACAGAAAATGAAACATCATAAGATATCACTAATACAAGGAATGTAAACTTGGCTACACATGACCTGAATTGCAAAACAGAACAGGGTCTCAAATTTAGAACACCAACTTATGCTTGCTTAAGGGGAAAGGTGATTTGGGGTGCTGCATCAAACCAGAGATAGAAATTAGCACAGATACCTTTCCATAAGCCAAATATGTAATAGTCAAGACCTACACCTTGCTCAAAGAAATGGACTAAACACCGCATATTCAACGCCTAGGAATACATCTGACTACTAAGAATCATCAAACCCATGGATTTATATGTCTCCGTAAGAGAATGAAGCGTGTGTACAGCGGCATGAATGCAGCAGAGAAAATCCGATAAATCCCATTATCAAAATGAATTACAAAAACTAAACTCAAGGACAGTAAAATAGAGAGCAATTCTTAAATAATTCATTCAGGGCTTGTGATTCAACCTGGATTTACCACATCTACACCCAGAGCTGAGTGAGACATAAGGTTGGGCACTTCTGGCTGATAGCATTGGTGAGGTTCGATGAGCAAATGCAGACCCTTTGAAGTCATACTGCATGGTACCCGTTCCATGGGTCCCAACTCTCCAGGTTTAAGGGATTCTTCCTTCAGCTAAAACATGCATGGGAAACCCACAGTATGGTGCACCGTGTGACCGGGAAACGTTTTAAATGCATCTCAGTTTTCGTTCACTTTTACTCGGGTTCACCATTCCAGACCCCTTACTCACACTCTCCCCACTTGGAGAGTCAGTGACTTTAACCTCCTGTTTGGCACAGTTTGCAATTTCTGCGCAAGATGAACAGGAATAGGGAGAACCAATGAGAGACTAGCTGTAGGTGTCTGCACGGGCAAATTTAACGCTCATTTCCCACCAGGAAGAGGAATTAACCACAGGCTCAGCATGCCTTGCTGGAACCAGATTAGGGCCTGAAGTAATCCTGCGGGTTTGCGGACAGCTCACAGGATAGCGAGTTGAAGAAAGGAGCTCAGGGGCACTGTAACTCACAAACCTGCAGAGTTATAAATGACAGCTATCGTCCAAAAAATATTGAAGGAAGGCTGCAAATACGACTTGTAAGTGGGGTAGAATTGCAGGAAAACGATTTCAGGGGGTAGACGGGAATTGCATTTAAAGCATAGGAAAAGAGGCAGAACGTCGACAATGATGCACTTGGCCAAAAAGGGCGTATGCGTTTTTTTCTGAATATATTCAAGAAAAAACGCATACGCCCTTTTTGGCCAACAAAGCAAGCATGTTAAAGAAATCTGCACTACAATGAAGTCTCACTGCCCCCCGGTCAAAAGGGCCATCTGAAAAAAGTGTAAAATCCAGAAATGCAGCACAGGCCATGGAGAACAGGGAGCCTTGTTATGCTGATGGGTGGGATGTAAATTGCCAAAGGCCACTCTGGAGAAGTGTATGGTGTTTCCTGAAACACCTAAAAAACAAAGCAACGGAGCCTACGGACTTCCACTTATGGTCCTATAGCTTAGGGAAATTAAAATCAAAAACACACAGCCACCCCAAAGTTTCAGAGGGCTCTGTTTACAAGAACCTCGTCTACGGTACAAGTTAAATATCCCAGAAAGCGAAAAATGGATAAAGAAGATGTGGTACGTACGTACAATGGAATATCACTCAGCAATGAAATCTATGTCATCTGGCCCATCGTGGCATAATGAGTGGATTCAGGTACGATGATTCTAAGTGAAATAAGTCACACAGAAAATGAAACATCATAAGATATCACTAATACAAGGAATGTAAACTTGGCTACACATGACCTAAATTACAAAACAGAACATGGTCTCAAATTTAGAACACCAACTTATGCTTGCTTAAGGGGAAAGGTGAGTTGGGGTGCTGCATAAAACCAGAGATAGAAATTAGCACAGATACCTTTCCATAAGCCAAATATGTAATAGTCAAGACCTACCCCTTGCTCAACGAAATGGACTAAACACCCCATATTCAACGCCTAGGAATACACCTGACTAGTAAGAATCTTCAAACCCATGGATATATATGTCTCCATAAGAGAATGAAGCGTGTGTACAGCGGCATGAATGCAGCAGAGAATATCCGATAAATCCCATTATCAAAATGAATTACACAAACAAAACACAAGGACAGTGAAATAGAGAGCATTTCTTAAATAATTCATTCAGTGCTTGTGATGCAACCTGGATTTACCACATCTACACCCAGAGCTGAGTGAGACATAAGGTTGGGCACTTCGGGCTGATAGCACTGGTGAGGTTCGATGAGCAAATGCAGACCATTTGAAGTCATACTGCATGGTACCCGTTCCATGGGTCCCAACTCTCCAGGTTTAAGGGATTCTTCCTTCAGCTAAAACATGCATGGGAAACCCACACTATGGTGCACCGTGTGACCGGGAAACGTTTTCAAATGCATTGCAGTTTTCGTCCCCTTTTACTCGGCTTCACCATTCCAGACCCTTTACTAACACTCTCCCCACTTGGAGAGTCAGTGTCTTTAACCTCCTGTTTGGCACAGTTTGCAATTTCTGCGCAAGATGAACAGGAATAGGGAGAACCAATGAGAGACTAGCTGTAGGTGTCTGCACGGGCAAATTTAATGCTCATTTCCCACCAGGAAGAGGAATTAACCAAAGGCTCAGCATGCCATGCCGGAACCAGATTAGGGCCTGAAGCAATCCTGCGGGTTTGCGGCCAGCTCACAAGATAGCGAGTTGAAAAAAGGAGCTCAGGGGCACTGTAACTCACAAACCTGCAGAGTTATAAATGACAGCTACCGTCCCAAAATATATTGAAGGAAGGCTGCGAAGTCGACTGGTAAGCGGGGCAGAATTGCAGGAATCGATTTCAGGGGGTAGACGGGAATTGCATTTAAAGCATAGGAAAAGAGGCAGAACGTCGACAATGATGCTCTTGGCCAAAAAGGGCGTATGCGTTTTTTCCTGAATATATTCAGGAAAAAACGCATACGCCCTTTTTGGCCAACCAAGCAAGCATGTTAAAGAAATCTGCACTAAAATGAAGTCTCACTGCCCCCCGGTCAAAAGGGCCATCTGAAAAAAGTGTAAAATCCAGAAAGGCAGCACAGGCCATGGAGAAGAGGGAGCCTTGTTATGCTGATGGGCGGGATGTAATTTGCCAACAGCAGCTCTGGAGAAGTGTATGGTGTTTCCTGGAACACCTAAAAAACAAAGCAACGGAGCCTACGGCACTTCCACTTATGGTCCTATAGCTTAGGGAATTTAAAATCAAAAACACACAGCCACCCCAAAGTGTCGGACGGCTCTGTTTACAAGAACCTTGTCTACGGTACATGTTAAATATCCCAGAATGTGAAAAATGGATAAAGAAGTTGTGGTACGTACGTACAATGGAATATCACTCAGCAATGAAATCTATGTCATCAGGCCCGTCGCCGCATAATGAGTGGATTCAGGTACGATGATTCTAAGTGAAATAAATCACACAGAAAATGAAACATCATAATATATCACTAATACAAGGAATGTAAACTTGGCTACACAAGACCTGAATTGCAAAACAGAACAGGGTCTCAAATTTAGAACACCAACTTATGCTTGCTTAAGGGGAAAGGTGAGTTGGGGTGCTGCATAAAACCAGAGATAGAAATTAGCACAGATACCTTTCCATAAGCCAAATATGTAATAGTCAAGACCTACACCTTGCTCAAAGAAATGGACTAAACACCGCATATTCAACGCCTAGGAATACATCTGACTACTAAGAATCATCAAACCCATGGATTTATATGTCTCCGTAAGAGAATGAAGCGTGTGTACAGCGGCATGAATGCAGCAGAGAAAATCCGATAAATACCATTATCAAAATGAATTACGAAAACTAAACTCAAGGACAGTAAAATAGAGAGAAATTCTTAAATAATTGATTCAGGGCTTGTGATGCAACCTGAATTTACCACATCTACACCCAGAGCTGAGTGAGACATAAGGTTGGGCACTTCGGGCTGATAGCATTGGTGAGGTTCGATGAGCAAATGCAGACCATTTGAAGTCATACTGCATGGTACCCGTTCCATGGGTCCCAACTCTCCAGGTTTAAGGGATTCTTCCTTCAGCTAAAACATGCATGGGGAACCCACAGTATGGTGCACCGTGTGACCGGGAAACATTTTAAATGTATCTCAGTTTTCGTCCCCTTTTACTCGGGTTCACCATTCCAGACCCTTTACTCACACTCTCCCCACTTGGAGAGTCAGTGCCTTTAACCTCCTGTTTGGCACTGTTTGCAATTTCTGCGCAACATGAACTGGAATAGGGAGAACCAATGAGAGACTAGCTGTAGGTGTCTGCACGGGCAAATTTAACGCTCATTTCCCACGAGGAAGACGAATTAATCAAAGGCTCAGCATGCCGTGCCGGAACCAGATTAGGGCCTGAAGCAATCCTGAGGGTTTGCGGCCAGCTCACAAGATAGCGAGTTGAAGAAAGGAGCTCAGGGGCACTGTAACTCACAAACCTGCAGAGTTATAAATGACAGCTACCGTCCAGAAATATATTGAAGGTAGGCTGCGAAGACGACTTGTAAGCGGAGCAGAATTGCAGGAAAACGATTTCAGGGGGTAGACGGGAATTGCATTTAAAGCATAGGAAAAGAGGCAGAACGTCGACAATGATGCTCTTGGCCAAAAAGGGCGTATGCGTTATTTCCTGAATTTCGGGAAAAAACGCATACGCCCTTTTTGGCCAACCAAGCAAGCATGTTAAAGAAATCTGCACTACAATGAAGTCTTACTGCCCCCCGGTCAAAAGGGCCATCTGAAAAAAGTGTAAAATCCAGAAAGGCAGCACAGGCCATGGAGAACAGGTTGCCTTGTTATGCTGATGGGCGGGAAGTAAATTGCCAAGAGCCGCTCTGGAGAAGTGTATGGTGTTCCATGGAACACCTAAAAAACAAAGCAACGGAGCCTACGACACTTCCACTTATTGTCCTATAGCTTAGGGAAATTAAAATCAAAAACACACAGCCACCCCAAAGTGTCGGACGGCTCTGTTTACAACATCCTCGTCTACAGTACAAGTTAAATGAATGAAGCGTGTGTACAGTGGCATGAATGCAGCAGAGAAAATCCGATAAATCCCATTATCAAACTGAATTACAAAAACAAAACTCAAGGACAGTGAAATAGAGAGCAATTCTTAAATAATTCATTCAGGGCTTGTGATGCAACCTGGATTTACCTCATCTAAACCCAGAGCTGAGTGAGACATAAGGTTGGACACTTCGGGCTGATAGCATTGGTGAGGTTCGATGAGCAAATGCAGACCCTTTGAAGTCATACTGCATGGTACCCATTCCATGGGTCCCAACTCTCCAGGTTTAAGGGATTCTTCCTTCAGCTAAAACATGCATGGGAAACCCACAGTATGGTGCACCGTGTGACCGGGAAACGTTTTCAAATGCATCTCAGTTTTCATCCCCTTTTACTCGGCTTCACCATTCCAGACCCTTTACTAACACTCTCACCCCTTGGAGAGTCAGTGCCTTTAACCTCCTGTTTGGCACAGTTTGCAATTTCTGCGCAAGATGAACAGGAATAGGGAGAACCAATGAGAGACTAGCTGTAGGTGTCTGCACGGGCAAATTTAACGCTCATTTCCCACCAGGAAGAGGAATTAACCAAAGGCTCAGCATGCCGTGCCGGAACCAGATTAGGGCCTGAACCAATCCTGAGGGTTTGCGGCCAGCTCACATGATAGCAAGTTGAAGAAAGGAGCTCAGGGGCACTGTAACTCACAAACCTGCAGAGTCATAAATGACAGCTATCGTCCAAAAATATATTGAAGGAAGGCTGCGAAGACGATTTGTATGCGGGACAGAATTGCAGGAAAACAATTTCGGGGGTAGACGGGAATTGCATTTAAAGCATAGGAAAAGAGGCCGAACGTCGACAATGATGCTCTTTGCCAAAAAGGGCTTAAGCGTTTTTTCCTGAATATATTCAGGAAAAAACGCATAAGCCCTTTTTGACCATCCAAGCAAGCATGTTAAAGAAATTTGCACTACAATAAACTCTCACTGCCCCCCGGTCAAATGGGCCATCTGAAAAAAGTGTAAAATCCAGAAAGGCAGCACAGGCCATGGAGAACAGGTTGCCTTGTTATGCTGATGGGCGGAAAGGAAATTGCCAACAGCCGCTCTGGAGAAGTGTATGGTGTTTCATGGAACACCTAAAAAACAAAGCAACGGAGCCTACGGCACTTCCACTTATGATCCTATAGCTTAGGGAAATTAAAATCAAAAACACACAGCCACCCCAAAGTGTCGGACGGCTCTGTTTACAACATCCTCGTCTACGGTACAAGTTAAATATCCCAGAATGTGAAAAATGGATAAAGAAATTGTGGTACGTACGTACAATGGAATATCACTCAGCAATGAAATCTATGTCACCAGGCCCGTCGCGGCATAATGAATGGATTCAGGTACGATGATTCTAAGTGAAATAACTCACACAGAAAATGAAACATCATAAGATATCACTAATACAAGGAATGTAAACTTGGCTACACATGACCTAAATTACAAAACAGAACAGGGTCTCAAATTTAGAACACCAACTTATGCTTGCTTAAGGGGAAAGGTGAGTGGGGGTGCTGCATCAAACCAGAGATAGAAATTAGCGCAGATACCTTTCCATAAGCCAAATATGTAATAGTCAAGACCTACCCCTTGCTCAACGAAATGGACTAAACACCCCATATTCAACGCCTAGGAATACACCTGACTAGTAAGAATCTTCAAACCCATGGATATATATGTCTCCATAAGAGAATGAAGCGTGTGTACAGCGGCATGAATGCAGCAGAGAATATCCGATAAATCCCATTATCAAAATGAATTACACAAACAAAACACAAGGACAGTGAAATAGAGAGCAATTCTTAAATAATTCATTCAGTGCTTGTGATGCAACCTGGATTTACCACATCTACACCCAGAGCTGAGTGAGACATAAGGTTGGGCACTTCTGGCTGATAGCATTGGTGAGGTTCGATGAGCAAATGCAGACCCTTTGAAGTCATACTGCATGGTACCCATTCCAAGGGTCCCAACTCTCCAGGTTTACGGGATTCTTCCTTCAGCTAAAACATGCATGGGAAACCCACAGTATGGTGCACCGTGTGACCGGGAAACGTTTTCAAATGCATCTCAGTTTTCGTCCCCTTTTACTCAGCTTCACCATTCCAGACCCTTTACTAACACTCTCCCCACTTGGAGAGTCAGTGCCTTTAACCTCCTGTTTGGCACAGTTTGCAATTTCTGCGCAAGATGAACAGCAATAGGGAGAACCAATGAGAGACTAGCTGTAGGTGTCTGCACGGGCAAATTTAATGCTCATTTCCCACCAGGAAGAGGAATTAACCAAATGCTCAGCATGCCGTGCCAGAACTAGATTAGGGCCTGAAGCAATCCTGCGGGTTTGCGGCCAGCTCACAAGATAGCGAGTTGAAGAAAGGAGCTCAGGGGCACTGTAACTCACAAACCTGCAGAGTTATAAATGACAGCTATCTTCCAAAAATATATTGAAGGAAGGCTGCGAAGACGACTTGTAAGCGGGGCAGAATTGCAGGAAAACGATTTCGGGGGTAGACGGGAATTGCATTTAAAGCATAGGAAAAGAGGCAGAACGTCGACAATGATGCTCTTGGCCAAAAAGGGCGTATGCATTATTTCCTGAATTTCAGGAAAAAACGCATACGCCCTTTTTGGCCAACCAAGCAAGCATGTTAAAGAAATCGGCACTACAATGAAGTCTCACTGCCCCCCGGTCAAAAGGGCCATCTGAAAAAAGTGTAAAATCCAGAAAGGCAGCACAGGCCATGGAGAACAGGGAGCCTTGTTATGCTGTCGGGCGGGACGTAAATTGCCAACAGCCGCTCTGGAGAATTGTATG